>NC_138151.1:31124024-31366524 GCF_964199315.1 Orbicella franksi
ATTCTCACGAGCGCGGACGAAGGAAACAATTCGAGAGCGCTGATTTGCACAATAGTAACAATAGGTCAGACGTTAGGGGGTCCCTCTTACTTTAAACACATTAAGGAGCCTCGTGACCTTGCGAGAGTATGACCGTAATACACGTGAATTTAAGTTCTATACGAGAGGGACAATATGGCGAAAAGGAGCTTAACTTAAACAAAAAAAGCCACGACACGCAAATGTTCCGACCCTCCCCACCACCACTGAAATGCACTCAACAAGGCACGAGTCACAACACAAGTCAAAAATTGAAAATACATTAGTGCATATCGGAGACATTACATTACACAGTCATATAAAGGCACGATGTGCTTCTTTACAAAACCTTCAAGGTTAGTCGCTTATAAAAAAATACGTTTGACGCACTTACTCAGTCACAAATGGCCGACCAAAAGTTTTGTATCCCTAATGGAAACTGCAGTGCGTACTTCCGCTGCAGTGCTTTGTTTATGCTCCACAGAGTTTTCAAATCTGAAAGCTAAGCAATTTCTTGCCATTCACTAATTAAAGCATTTCTAATTAGTAGATTAAACTTCAAGAGTTCGTTCCCACGAGCGACATAAAACACAGACTATACATAAATGGTATCGAACACCTACCTCAGATCTTCATCTCAGCTCGGTAGTCTAAGGAGAAAAGTTAATATAAATCACTGCACGCAAAGAAAAGATCGAGTTTCTCAATCGGCGTAACTTCTGCACAAATAACCTTACCGTCTATTGAAAACGACTGAAAGCGAAACCAAAATTTGAATAACAAATAATCAACTTAGGGGTTTTTCCCTCCTTCCATGAAAGATCAGCCCATCTGGCTAGTAACCTCACAATGTTAATCTGACTTGTGCACGTGATCAATGGTGTACGAGAAAGGATTCGAAAAGTCGCCTGTGTGTTACTTGCTTGATTATTTTCTTTGCACTTGTTAGTATTTTTAGTAAGTTTCTCGTCTTTGATTATGAATGCAACCTTATTGTCAAATTACCAAAACGCTAAATGATTGATAGAGGATCAATCCGTGACACTTTCTCTCTCGTTCTCCTTCCCTCCACCCCTGTTGAGAAGAGGTGTACAGATAGCTTCCTCGCAGGCTACTTTGCGAATAGCACAGAAACTCCTACAACAGCTTGTGAACTGTTTTCGTTCAGACTTTTTGTTTTTCACACTTGATTACTTTTAAAGATATATCTTGACAATGAGCAATTCTCAGTCACTGGCGAGTAACGTCATTAACAAAATACACATTAACACCGCTAAAAGTCGAATACACGACATAGTTCCACTTAGATCACCTAACTTGCCTCCTTTCCCCGCGAAATACAGACAGTCACCCTTTGATAACTGAGTAGGACCTTCAATAAACTTCAGTGATATCGAGTGGTCGCTTTCGCATTTTCTGGATATGAAATACATATGATTGAGTAACTTGTAGAAAAAATGTATTCAGCAGCAGCATTTTTCATTATTAAGCAAAATTCGAACACTTCATTCCCCACGAGAAACCAGATCTAAAATACAAACAATGCATATGGATTCAAAATGCGTCAGCAAAGATTGCGAATCTGTTATGTATCGAACACGTACCTTCGACCTTCACATCAGCTGATCAGACAGAAAACTATGATTCAAATGACTCGGTAGCCTATGGAGAAATGTTTACAGTAATTACATTTAAAACATTTGAAGAGTTGGAGTTTCTGAATCGAAGAACTTCTGCGCACCTTACCTCATCGTGTGTTGGGATACAACAGAAAGTGAAACAGAAAGTTGAATAATAAATAATTAAATAGGGGGGTTTCCCTTATTTCATGCATAACTGGACTACTAATGCTAGTTCTGAAACCTAGAAAGGTGGAACGGAGGAACGGTGGAACGTCGGAAAACCCGGAACGCCGGAATACTAACACCATAGACACAAAATTACTAAAACTCAGATAGCATAAAAATCCTAAACGTTAAAGCCGGATTAATAAAACCGGGAACACAAAAGTACTAAAACCAGGAACAGGATTACTTAAACCCGCGACTTAGAATACTTAGAGCACTAAAACAGACGCTTCAAGCAAGAGAAATTGTGTACATGTGGTGATGTTTTCCCGCTAAAATATAATTATGATAATGTATCTACTACAGTCAAGTGTGCTTTCATCCCCAGATGAAAAGATCAAAGATGGGCATCAAAGATGCTCGTCGGAAAATTTGAATTGAACCCCCAAAGGAGAACAGTCTGGGCGTAGCTTGAGTTTTATTTGACCCCTGAAAGATACCACTTGAAACGAAATAGCTCGATTACCAGCTGCTGATCGAGAAAGGAGCCCTCAGGCTAAGAGCGTTTCTTGTATTATTATTTCTTAGAGTGCACTACTTTGACAGCTAAAAACAGTGGCGTTTTGTCATCAACACCGTAAGTGAGACCAGAATCCTTGGTTTATACCCCAAGCGAGACGACAGTATCCCCGACCTTTTCGCACGAGACTTCCCCCTCCCCCCTGGGGGGCTTTCATCGAGAGATGGAGGGCTCTTCCACAAGGTGAGCTGGCTAGCTGGTTTCTTTTCATTCAAGATGTACAAGGGGATATAGATCACCTAATTAATCATTGTTTTACCAATCATGTTTGCTAGTTTCAGTCCCACAAGCCAGGAGAAGAAAGGCTAGCAGTTTTTTTTGGCTAGCGACTTGACATCCACGAAAAAGAGATCGAAGATTTCAGGCTTCAGTCCAGTGCAGGGTTTAATGCTTTCAATTTAAGATCCTGTAAACCTTGGCGTTGGCCGTGGAGATCTCCACTGAACAATCGATAGACCTTGTCGCAGTTTTGGTTCAACATTTTATTTTGTCACGTTGGCAAGGAAAACCTCATATAACTCTAATTTGATGCAGTTTTTCTGTGGGAATACACTGTGAAGTACTTTCTGTAATTCCGTTGAATTCTGATCATGAAATGCTTTAGCTTGGGACCGCTGAACAACGCATTGCCTTTGCGGAAAGTTCAGCTAACTTCAGGAAATCCTGAATTTTTTGTGTGTGTCCTGACCTTAGAATTCCAAATGGTTATTCATTCATTCATTCATTCATTCATTCATTTATTTATTTATTTATTTATTTATTTATTTGTTTGTTTTGGCGTTTCGGGTTTAAGTGATCCGCGTTTAGGATTTTTTATGCGTTCTGGGTTGTACTAATTTTGTGTTCCGGGTTTATGTATTCCGGCATTCCAGCGTTTCGCCGTTCCTGGGCGGTTTTAGTACAAGCCACTATTACTGATGTCTCGACTTCCGGGGCAGCACGTTGTGTTATGTTTATGCTTAAGTTTATAACTCGACAGAGTTTTCACGTCTGAGAGCTTAGGACTTTCTTTACATTAGATAATTAAAGCATTTTCAATTATTCGGTAAAATATGCACAGTTCATTTCCCACGAGAAACCAGATCTAAAATATAGATAGTAAATATGGATTCAAACAAGTAGGGGCCAAACCACCCCCCTAATGTTTCATGAAGGCTATATTTGCTTGGTTTATATATTTCTGAACCAAGTTTGACAGATGAGCTTTCTTTGTTCTCCAGTTTATTTTAATTTGGAAGTTGTGACAAAATGTCAAATTATGACGTCATAATTGATGACGTCACCAAAACGTGCTATAATTTTTTGTAAAATCTGATGTAAAGATTATGTCATTGGAAATCCTTGACTTGAGGAGTAAAATGCCGAAAACCGTTTTTTGCTATGATGATTATTTTTCGAGATATGGTAAATTAAATATTTTTTCTGTTGTCCCCCCCCCGGAATTTGTTTAACCATACTGTCCTTCTTAAGTCAGTCTCTCTGGTTTATTTTTTTCAGTTTTTCTCTAGGAAGCCTAATAATCTAGAAAAATAAAAAGCTTGATGTTGTCAAAAATCGTATGGTTTTAGAAATTTGATTTTCGGCTTTGTTAAGATGGTATTAACGGTAAAAAACGGGTGACGTCACAGGTTAGGACGTAACAAAACTAATTTTAACGCAATAACACTAGAGGGATAATTTTTTATCCCGATTTTCTTCTTTATTTTTGCTTTAGTCATCTGGCACATCACATGTGCAACATAGCTGCATTTGCTGGAACAAAATTACGGCTCCAATTTGGGGATTTTTCTCAAGGGGGGCACCCCATGTTTTGCAGAGTTATTTTTCATGATTAAAAATGCCATATTTCATTTAATTTTTGTGATATGGACAAAATGTTTTCAGATTTCAACTCCCCTTGATGTGCTCTTTCGAACACATTGTAAAAAATATGTATATTAAAAACTTCAAAAGTGGCAAAAAACATGACGTCATCACTGTGACGTCACAACTTTGACATTTACTGACATTTTTCACGTAAATATAATTGGCAATGGGTCTCCTACTCATCTGCCAAGTTTGGTGTAGAAAGAGTCAATACTTTTTAAGTAATGCGAAATAATGTGATATACCCAAGAACTGACGAAACATTTGGGGGGTGGTTTGGCCCCCACGTGAAAATGTGTCAACAGAGAAAATGCACAATCATATAGAATAGCTACCTCAGACCTTCACCTCAGCTGATCAGACAAAACACTATGATTCAGATGACTCGGTAGTCTGTGGAGAAAAGATTACAACAATTACATTTAAAGCATTTGAACAGTTGAAGTTTCTGAATCGAACAACTTCTGCGCAACTTACCTTTCCGTGTGTTGGGACACAACAGAAAGTGAAACAGGTGGTTGAATAACAAATTAAATCGGGAGAGGGGGGTTCCCCTCATTTCATGCATGACAGATCAGCGCACTGACATGGCTCGTGATTTTATGATTGTAAACGAAACTCGATAAAAGCCCAGTTAAAATTATTTCATAATATTCGACTAGTTTAGCTGGCGATAAAAGGACTAAATATTCTATGTTAGAGACAATTAATTACCCAGATCTAAAAACTAGGACCGCAGAAGACAAGTCTATTCTTAACTTCAACTATAATACTCCTGCGCAAAAATGACGTTTTTCTCAATTTCATTTTTTTTCTCAAGAAACTTTCTTTTTTACCTTCCGACTCTATGCTTAAGGTACATTTTGTTTTAGTATCAGCCAAATGTACTTTACAAATCGCAGACTATAATTTTTTGCAAGCAGCGTTCTAGCCTTTGTGTAACTATAAACACTTCTCGAGTGTTTCATATCGGAACTGACCAAACAAAAGAGAAAACCGAGGAATAAACCCCCTAGCTTGAGCCTGCGATCCAATTGAAAACCATTTCTGGTTAGCGCTCAACTTCAAAAAACACGTGACCTCGATGAGCTCTAAACCTGCGCCCGGGATGTGGTCACCTGATGCTGGTCAGCGGATACCTTGTTTGACAGGTGTCAATGAATCTTTTCGGCGATATGGCGGCCATTTTGATTTCTATTGTTTCAAATAGCTATTATGGGATGCCAAGGGAGCAAATTACCAATCGCATTCATGTTGCAATGTCCTTGAATGCCCACCCGACCAGAAACTGTCCATGAAGACAACATGAGATGGTGCCCAGGACAAGAAGCTCCCAGCGGCGAAGAAGAGCTGAAGGGAGAATAAAATTTACGTGAGAGTAGCAAATGTATGTCAGGGTCAAGGCTCATATGTAGCACGCGTCCCGTGTACTAAGAGTTTTGTGCGGTGTCGTACAAATGAGATTCTTATATTTCGAAGAAGGCCTTTGTATATGACAAACAAATTGAATCCCTGACCACATGCCACGAACATCATAATTGATATGATAACTAGGTGTGTTTTGAGTCAGGTTATTAATAAAAAGCCGAACAAAGAGAAATGTTTGCTTTTCAAATCTAATTTTATTTTTAAAAATCTTCAAATGTATAAAAACTCACGAATAACTGCGCAAAATACGTTGGGTGAGCCTTTCTACGTCAAGCTGCGGGATTTTTCAACGCCATACAGGGCGAAAGACTGCGGACAACGAGTAGAGTGTTCACGTGTATTTTCCGTCAAACCATCAGATTTTTATAGGATTCATTATTCCACTGCCTTATTCCCATTGTTATTGAGGGTCTTTTCCATTTGTTATCCAAACTTCCGGCATTAATGTCTTTTCGTCTTACGCGCACACAACAATTTGTATCCGCTTGGTTCTAAAGCGATCAAACCAGGATACCACAGAGCAGCTTTGGTCTTTTTTCGTCCTAGTGCTTTTGCCCTTGTTGGAAAGATTGGAAAATTTTTTTTGCTCAACTTTCTCGAGTGTCCGCATCAGTTATGCAAATAACAGGCGGTCGCTTTTTAGTCCGCTACAGTGTATTCTATAGCTAGCAAATAAACAACCTATCACACCTCGCGTTATAATCTAAGACCACATCCAATCACAGTGCGCATTATAAGCGTAAGAACACTCTGTCATTCCGTCCTTCCTGTGTCCTGATTGAGTCCATAGAAATATGTCAGATGAATAATGACATGAAAAAAGTTTAATGAAAAACAAATCTCGTGTTGTTCAAATATTCAGTTAAGTCTCTTCTTCCTTATTAGAGATTTAAATAAATGAATGCAGACAATATAGCAATAAAAGGTTCAATAAAAAGAGCAACCTATTTTTCCCAAATAACATTTAATCACTTTACATCCTTTTTAAGTAGTGCTTGTTTCACATGAAAAAAATATCAATCGAAACGTATAACATGAATTAAGATGAACTTAAACAATATAACTGTTTCTCAGGATTTTTCCTCTCCGTTAACTTAGGCCCCTATGTATAAAAAGCTGTAAATCCGTTTCCAAAATTGCGTTTTTTAGGGATAATATTTCATAGGCGACTGATTGGTCGTTACCCTTGTAATCATCTTTGGTTATAATCATGTTTGGTTTTATAATATTGTGATTTGCTTTACAGTTTTCAATTTCATTAAGTTCACAGAAGAGTTTAATTAAAATTTGGTTTTATCATAGACATAACCATAATCTATTCATCTTTCCGGTAAAAAACATGTTGCAGACATACATAACTAGCCGGGTTCCCTACCAATAAAGAGAAACTCTCGCTGGTTGGCCGTATATATCCAGTTTTCTACACACGGACAGATCCTAATCAAAACCTAACTACTCGCAGACTTAAGAGGACCAAAGTGATCGTGGAAGCACTACAGGACGGTGAGTTGCGACACACACACAAATTCAGTTTG
The DNA here is from genome assembly GCF_964199315.1 of Orbicella franksi. Lineage (NCBI taxonomy): Eukaryota > Metazoa > Cnidaria > Anthozoa > Scleractinia > Merulinidae > Orbicella > Orbicella franksi. The sequence continues at coordinate 31,131,239 of NC_138151.1, forward strand.
CCTGTTTCTCGATTTACGACGTTATCTCTCTAAAATATGGCATAAATTACCTTTTTGTGTGGGAAATTAAAGTGTAAAACAAAACAAAATTTAACGATTCTCGACCGAACCGATGAAAATTCAAAACAATCAGTGCGATAAACCTAAACCATGATTCAGAGAGACTATCAGTCGATGGTTTCGTGTAGTCAAATTTTATAATTATAATAGTTATGAAAACTTAAAAATACTTGTCTAACTTTTAAACAAACCAAAGATCAAAGTGGTCTTCAGCCTGCTGACGCTTCTTATTAAACCCTGCAGTGTTGGATAAAGGATTTTTACAGCTTTAATTGGCTAAGCGGCCATTAAACCACATCAAACAATAGCAGCCGAAGAAAAATCGTGTCGCGACAGAATTGATTGGAAAAAGATTAAAGAAACCTTCTAAACAATGCAATATTTTGGGGGGTTTTCCTGTAATAAAAGCACTTATTCCACTTGCACTTTTTGGATACGAGGTGATTTTAACCATTAGCCCTTGTTCACGGTTAGCTTTTCGCATTTGCATTACACACACAAGTCGGCATGCATATGACGCAATTCTGGGTAGTTCTTTTTCCTCGCATCAATCCACCCTCTTGAATAGAGCTATTCAGCGCTTGGTTTACTATCCATATTCTCCTATCCTATCGAGATTGTATAGTAATAGGCCAGTGTCAATATATTCAAATTCTCTCATGGCGCTAAGGCTAAGGGGAATGGTTTGTTCAGCCTCGATTTGAGCTCTTTTTATTTTAGTCCTCGGTGCCTCGGAGTCATGTTCTTTCATTTCACTCGAATGATTCATGCTCACGCTTTAGAGGCTATGTTATGAGGTAAATTTACCACACCGCAAAAAGTCATGTCATTAATTATTTACTTACAGTCTGAAATCATCTCTTCGCCCAAATTGTTTATTGTTATTAATATTGCCAAACAGGAATCGTGATGATGTTGGTGCACTCGCTGGTTCTTGTTTTGGCCAGTCTCACTTTTTGCTTCGTGCAGAGCGGAAAAGGTTAGTTCGTGTTACTGATAGAAACCTTAGTTAAATGGTCTGACAATACTCGCTGAATTGTCACTGAATTTTACTGCCACAAAAAGTTGATATTCAACGCGCGTTCGAGAAAAGCCATTCCAGTAGAGTCAACTGTCGAGACTGTCAGGAGCCAGCGAATAGAAATCCAGCTAGAATCAGAAAACTTTATTTGAACCTTGTGAATGTTTTCGGCTTCGTGGACGGCGGCAATGGTTTTGAAACATGATTAAATTTTCATTGTTTCTAATTGTTTTTGAGTTGTTGTTTTGTTGTCGCTCGAACGCAATATCACGCAAAGCCTCGCTTTCAAGAGTTGCAATTCAGATGACCACTGACCAGTAATAACTACTTTTTCACCTGAAAGATGGCTGCCATGCCAACTTCGCCCCACAAGTTGTGGAATAAATTTGTAAACAAGTAACATTCTATGGAATATTGCGATAAATCTACCAAACATTTTTGGACAGTGCAACAAGAAGTTAGCAATATTGTAGACCTGAATCGTGAGGAAATTTCGAGGAAAAATCGGTTAATAATATTTAATATAAGCAAAACAATTATAGTTAGTTCGTAAATCTAGTGCTCTTTGAAGTTGACTGGTAAACTTATTCCCAGGGCTTGTGGAGCCACTCGGGTGTCCAGAATGTTATGCCGAAGGAGAAAATGCTCAGGAGGATTGTGAGAACAACCTTACCTTTGAGGATTGCAAGAGAAATGAGGTTTGTGCGGTGGGCAGCTTCAAGAAAGGTGACGGTTTTGAATTTCATCGTGGATGTGTGGCCAAAACCGAATACCAGCTACACAAAGCTTATTGTAAAGCCAACAAAGGATCTTGTGTCGTAGCAATGTGCAAAAAGCCAAACTGTAGGCCTGAGCTTCCTCTCTCTGGATGACTGTGTATGCATTCCTGTGTAAAGAGGGGGAAATGGTTACAATAAAAGCTATGTAACTATAGAGAGCGAAGGAATCCGTTCTTGAGCTATTTTGTTCAGTAAATGACAATTTTAAAACCAAGAGATCAAGACCCTCTGTATCCTAGGACCGTTTTGAAATTGCAACTTCCAGTACACAAATTCTTGAGACCCATGCTAGTCTCAACGAGCTCGATATCAACCAACCCTGAACTAGGCTGGGAAACACAGCGGGCCGTTTCTGGCAAATTTTTATCTGTCAGCTTCTCCCTATTATCGTACTCGACTACCTCGCTGAAAAATTTCTGTCAAAATTTTCCAGCCAGCAGACATAGTAACTGGGATCACACACACTGAACACACTTGTATGTGGTTTCAGGGCCATATCCGGATATCATCAGTTGGGGTCGTGCCCGGGGGGTTGTGAGAGACGGTGGGGGAATCAAGAAAATCAAACTACCAGAATCGCCTACCAGCCATCTAGCAATGTATTTTCACTCAAAGTTGTGAAAATTTCTGTTGGATTCCTTTTACTCAATTTTGCAAAATAGAGTCTAGTCAGACTTCTGGATAAACTAAAAACAAGCTTGCCCGTTAATACTGAGAGATATCGACAAAACAGAAGCTTTGTCAGTCGAAGCAATTTTTGCGTTTACAGTGTCGATGGTTACTTCTTAACTATGTACGGGTGTTATTGTTATGACGTATATCATTCTCCAAGGGCTTAGTTAAATCTAATGTAACGTCTGTATTGTTCTATGGTCCTGAAACATGGAGACTGACTAAGAAGATCGTGACAAAACTACATACTTTTACAAATAGATGCCGCGCAGAATCCTCCGTATTAACTGGCCCTCTACCAGCAGTAACCATAACCTGTGGGACATCACGGGTCAAGCACCTTTGAAAGAGCAGACCATTAACAGGAAACGGTCACGAATAGCCCATACACTTAGACGACCGACGGACTGCATTGCCCGGCAAGCCCCCTGGTGTAATTCGCAGGGTAGCAGACGGAGAGGGCGACCACGACGGAGAAGGGAAACGCAACTCGCTCTGATCGTCAACAACTTGTACGGTCATCTTGTCAGTCGAAATCAAGGACACATTTTGAATGGTGGTCTATGAAAGACTATAAACTAGAACAGCAATGTACCCAAATGAAAGAATGCTTCGAAGGTGTCATTTAAATTACTGGAATGACTTGATATCATAATCCAGTTCTCGTGTCTAGTATTATATTAGAGAAAAATTGTAAATTGTCCTACGGAAGACCAGTTCAAACTCCACTGAAGTTACGGAAGGGGTAGTTTGCAGAACGCCGAACGCCGAATGCACTGTTTGCTTACGGTTAGTTTCACTTATATTTGCTTGCGGTTAGCTTTTATTTGTTGGACTGGGCCATATGCAATATAATGCTGTCCTTAACAAACAAAACTAACCGCAAGCAAACATGAGTGAACTAAACCGCAAGCAAACATGAGTGAACTAAACCGCAAGCAAACAGTGCATTTGGCGTTCGGCGTTCGGCGTTCGGCAAAATACCCCTGTCGCTGAAGTTTGGAGCGACGGCTGATTCATATGGCGACCTTCGTGGTACACAATTGCCGACGTCGAAGTTCTGCATCGAGAATACAGGAAGCTCTAGCAATCTTAAAACGGGGACGTTAACTATGAACTTTTTTGTTCAGATGAAGATTAACTGAACAGCGATTTGAACGAAAAACAGATTTCGAAAATAAAAAAACGTGACAATAAATTCCAAACACGGTAAAAGCCTGCTAAGAAAAATGGACCGAGTATTGCCCAAGATTTTCGCAGTATGAGCCCACTAGACATTATTTTTTTCAAAAGGTGCGTCGATCATGTTTATCACAATTCGGTAATAAAATAAATGAGGGTCACTAAGTTCGTTTTTTAGTTCTAAGCACTTAAAGCTTAAATTAAGGGGGGCTGTTAAAAGGTTTTTACTGTTGCTATGGTATTCCTACAATCTCCTCATCGCGAGAACAACATGGTATTCTGGATTTTGCCTATTGTTTACGGTCGCGCGTTGCGTATGTGACGTTGACCAATCCGCAAACATTTTCCAAGTTTCATCTAAGGTCATTACCTTGTGCATTTAGTAGATATTTCGTGCTGTTTGCATTTCATTTTTGCGCTACACCGTGCTGATCGATCGAGATCCAACCGGGTCGAGACAACTGCCCATGGTTGTAATTCTTGACTTCAATTTGGATGCTTACATACATGTTTTCCAGCGCTTGACACTGCTTGCATGTTTTCCCGCGCTCGGCACTGGTTTACTTTTTTGTATGCATGTTTTCCGGCCACTTGGCACCGGTTGCATGCTATGCTTCTAGTTATGATTTGTTCTTGCACCTCTGCAAGTGGTTCTTGTAGCTCTGTGCGCTTATATCTCTCCGACTGAAGTCCCTGAACACTAAAATCGTCTTAAAAATAACAAGTGGAAGGGTTTCTTTTGGACAAGTTTTCATTTATTACTGAATCGCTACATTTTATATAACTCGATTACCACAGCCATAGAAGCAAAGCCGGCTGGAATTCCTTGCACAATTACCAGTTAACACGGAATCTAATTTCTACACCAATGTAAAAAAGTGGATTAAGTCTTTTTTTTTATCTGTAATCAGAGTTAAGCTTCAATATAATGCGAGTCTCCTGTTTGCAAGATCCCGGCCATGTTAGCTGGCCTCAATCAGCAGAATCCCATTCCATAACACCTGCACTGCCAAGCCTTGTCGCTCATCCAGCAGGTACTTGGACACCTCTGACAACTACCCCCAGTGTAACCCAGCTCTTTGCACCTGTGAAATTAAAGTAAAGTACTAGTAAAGCAATATCTAAGGCCGACTCCTTTCTAGTACAGACAAAGGATACTGATACTGAGAGCTTTTGACACTATTTTAGAGCTTTACTATATGTTGAATATGGGGGAAAATACGGTATGTGAAGCAACAAGGCTGCAAAACCAGGTTTTACAATAAAATTAAATAAAGATAAATAAAATACAAAACATTTAAGTCGGCAAGGCCACAAACCTTTGTGGCTTTACTCCACTGATATTTAAAAATAATTTGCTATGGGTCTCATGGAACTTGATGTTTCCATAACAACGAAATTTTGCAAATTTTTGAACCTAGTCCTCGGGCTCTCTGTCATGCTCCCGGTCGCTTAACAAAGGGAGGGAACAGGACTAAACTGAAAAACTTTCGACTGATGCTGCGACTTGGACAATCTACGAAATTCTTAAACTCAACGTGTGACGAAGAAAGGAATTTATACCGGTCATTGCAGCTCTTCCACAATCTTCCAGTCCCCCACCTACTCCACCGGGAACATCTGCTCCAAGTTTCATAGCAAGTACCTAGAACACAATCAAACGTCATTCTATAAAGACAAAACAATGTTACCCCCATCACAACCTCCTCGAATATAAGCCATTGTATTGGCCCCTCGCCGGTGACGTGCTCCTGGCCCCATAGGGGAGATCCTCGTGTTAAAAAACATGATTAAAGGGGCAGGCATGCACGGAAAATTTAAAGATGCTAAATTTGGCCCTTTCTCAAATCTACACACGTATATTTCACTTGTAGAAGTCTATCGATTTGGACAGTGTTTGGGTTAAAGATTTTCGCCCATATCAATTTTCTTTACTCTCGCAAGTTCTCGCGCGTTTGGAGATGCGCCACACTCCCGTTTTAGGTGCAGGGATCCCAACCAATGCTTACCTAGCTTTTAAAGATGCTACTTTTAGCCCTGCCCCAAATCTACACACGTGTATTTCACTTGTAGAAGTCTATCGATTTGCACAGTGCTTGGGTAAGAGACTCTCGCCCCTATCAACTTACTTTTCTCTGGTAAGTTCTCGCACGTTTAGAGTTGCGCCAAACTCGCGTTTTAGGTGCGGGGATCCCAACCAATGCTTACCTAACTTTTTAAAGATGCTACTTTTAGCCCTCCCCCAGATCTACACAGGTGTATTTCAATTTTGGAAGTCTATCGATTTGCACAGTGCTTGAGTGAGAGATTCCCGCCCATATCATTTTTCTATTCTCTAGTAAGCTCTCGCGCGTTTACAGATGCGCCACACTCGCAGTTTTGTTGTCAAGATCTCAAACTATGCTTACTGGACTTTTTAAAGATGCTAGATTTGGCCCTTTCTCAAATCTACACACGTGTATTTCACTTGTGGTAGTCTGTCGCTTTGGACAATGTTTGGGTTGGAGATTCTCGCCCATTTATATTTTTTTCTCTTGCGTGTTTTCGCGCGTTTACAGATGCGCCACACTCGCGTTTTAGGTGCGGGGATCCCCACCAATGCTTACCTAACTTTTTAGAGATGCTACTTTTAGCCCTGCCCTAAATCTAGACACGTTTGTTTCACTTGTGGAAGTCTATTGATTTGGACAGTTTTTGGGTAAGAGATTCTCGCCCCTATTAACTTTCTTTTCTGTAGTAAGTTCTCGCTCGTTTAGAGATGCACCACACTCGCGGTTTTGATGTCGGGATTTTAAACTAATTTTACTGGACTTTTTAAAGATGCTAGATTTGACCCTTTCTCAAATCTGCTTACGTGTATTTCACTTGTGGGAGTCTGTCGTTTTGGACAGTGCCTAGGTTAAAGATTCTCGCCCATTTATATCTTTTTTTCACTCAAGTTATTCGCGCGTCTAGCAATGCGGCAAACTCGCCTTTTTGGTGTGGGGATCCCAAACTATGCTTACGGGGCTCTTTAAAAATTCTAGTTTAAGGCCTCCCCCAAATCTACACAAACGTATTTCACTTGTGGAAGTCTATCGATTTGAACAGTGCTTAGGTTGGAGATTCTCGCTCAAATCAACTTTCTTTTCCCTCGTAAGTTCTCGCGCGTTTAGAGATGCGCCACACTCGCGTTTTAGGTGCGGGAATCCCCACCAATGCTTACCTAACTTTTTAAAGATGCTACTTTTAGCGCTCTCTCAAACCTACGCACGTGTATTTCACTTGTGGAAGTCTATCAATTTGGACAGTGCCCTCATAGTAGCCGTGACCGGGCTACGCGCAGCGTAATTTTGCCCAACTTAAGATCGATTTCCAGGAACTTGGGCGATATTTTTGAGTCCAAGGGACTCTAAACTAATTCGAGAAGACTTTGATTTTCAGTGAAAGGGAGAGAGGAAAAATTTTTGAACGCTTGGTTATGAGCAGTCTGGCCGAAATATCGCCCCTCCTTAACTCACTTAGTGACTAAAATGTCGCCGAGACGGGGCTACGCGCAGCGTGATTTTGACCATTTTTAGGTCGATTTCCAGGAATTTGGGCGATATTTCCGAGTACCAGGGACTCTAAACTAATTCGAGAGGACTTTGGTTTTCAGTGAAATGGACAGAGGAGACATTTTTGAACGCTTGGTTACGAGCAGTCTCGCAGAAATATAGCCACTTAGTGACTAGAATGTCACCGAGACTTGGCTACGCGCAGAGTGATTTTGACCAACTTTGGGCCGATTTCCAGGAACTTGGACGATATTTCCGGGTCCCAGGGACTCTAAACTAATTCGAGAAGACTTTGATTTTTAGTAAAATGGACAAAGTAAAATTTGTTGATCGCTTGGTTATGAGCAGTCTGGCAGAAATATAGTCACTTAGTGACTAGAAAGTCGCCGAAACCGGGCTACGCAAAGAGTGATTTTGACCAACTTTGGGTGGATTTCCAGGAACTTAGGCGATATTTCCGAGTCCCGGGGACTCTAAACTAATTCTAAGACTTTGGTTTTCAGTGAAATGGACAGACGAAATATTTTTTAACAATTGGTTTTGAGCAATCTGCCCGAAATATAGCCACTTAGTGAATAGAAATTCGCCGAGACCGGGCTACATGCAGCGTAATTTTGATCAACTTTGGGTCGATTTCCAGGAACTTGGGGCGATATTTCAGAGTCAGAGGGACTCTAAACTAATTCGAAAAAAACACGCGAGTGAAAAAAAGATATAGATGTTCGATAACCTTTAACCCAGGCATTGTCCAAAGCGACAGACTTCCACAAGTGAAATACACGTATGTAGATTTTAAAAAAGAGTCAAATCTAGCATCTTTAAAAAGTCCAGTAAACATGGTTTAAGATCCCGACACCAAAACCGCGAGTGTGGTGCATCTCTAAACGCATAAGAACTTACTAACAAAAAGAAAGTTGATATGGGAGAGAATCTCTTACCCAAGCCCTGTCCAAATCAATAGACTTCCACAAGTGAAATAAACGTGTGTAGATTTGGGGGAGGGCTAAAAGTAGCATCTTTAAAAAGTTACGTAAGCATTAGTTAGGATTCCTGCACCTAAAACGCGAGTGTGGCGTATCTCTAAACGCGCGAGAACTTACGAGAGAAAAGAAAGATGATATGGGCGAGAATCTCGTACCCAAGCACTGTCCAAATTGATAGACTTCCACAAGTGAAATAAACGTGTGTAGATTTGCGAAAGGGCCAAATCTCGCATCTTCAAAAAGTCTAGTAAGCATACTATGAGGTGCCAACACCGAGATCCCGAGTGTGGCGCATCTCTAAGCGCGCGGAAACACGCGAGAAAAAAAATAGAAATAGGCGAGAATCTCCAACCCAAGCACTGTCCAGAACGACAGACTACCAGAAGTAAAATACACGTGTGTAGATTTGAGAAAGGGCTAAATCTAGCATCTTTAATAAGTCCAGTAAACATGAGATCCCGACACCAAAGCCGCGAGTATGGCGCATCTCTAAACGCGCGAGAACTTACTAAAGAAAAGGGAGTTGATATGCGCAAGACTCCCTTATTCAAGCACTATCCAAATCAATAGACTTCCACAAATGAAATACACGTGTGTAGTTTTGGGGGAGGGCTAAAAGTAGCAACTTTAAAAAGTCAGGAGAGCATTCGTTGGGATTCCCGCACCTACAACACTTTTTCCGGAGGTCGTTACTTACGGACTTTTACGATTCGTTGCGTGTACGAGCCATTGGCCAAGTTATTGGCCAAGCCATTGGTAGCCGTGCATGGTCACCTAAAGCACTGACAATCTATCTTAGCTCCATGTACTAAGTTTCTCCTCGAGCTTTTTTTTCCCTCGGCTGTGTAATTGTGCGATATTTTCTACGCAATAACTTCAATTGCCGAGCCTGATAATACTGCATGTGGCTCCCACTGCCAACGACATACTCAGACAAGTATTCCAGATCATCTGGGTTTTTATTCCTCAAGATCTGTTTTAGATTGATTAATCAAACGTTCCTTTACGCCCGGACAAGCATCTCGATGCAGGCTCAGAGTTTATTGTGATGGCTTTCATTGGGTAAACAAGACATTTACATCTGCTCGCCGCGCTCAACATCCATTCTTAGGCACTTTGGTATCTTTAAGTTCAGTTCGTAGATCTAAACTTGGCTCAGGGAGAGAAGCAGAGGAAGGTTCATGTTGTGTAATTCGCTCATCATTACTTGATTTATTGGCATTCCCCGGTTTTGTCCGGTCACGTTTATTTCCTGCCCAAGTCTTTCTTCACGTGTGTTTAGACGTGATCCGATATACAATGACCTTGTTTTGTTCAAGATTATTGGCGTCGGTGGAGTCCGCCATCATTTGAAAGCATCGGAAATGACTCGAACGCACTATTTACTTTTAAAGCGCTATTAATATCGTGACTTCATTTTAAAACTTGTCTCATATTCCATCGGCCCTTTCTGGTTTATTTTTATTATCGACATTTCACTGAAACAGATGATCACGTCTTCCCTGGCCGCAAGACGAAGAACCCTAGTGAGAGTATGTAAGGAATGCTAGGAAAATTTCCCACCATTTCTCTGCGGTACTTACAGTAGAAGCCCCGTATGTTCCGTCATGGGCAAAGACTTAATCTTTTTCGATAACGACAAAACACAATGCCGATAAATGAAGGAAATCTCAGGATTTATTCGGTCTTGGTCCTCAAATTTTGAGTAGAATCTAGGAGAAAGCTATGTTGTTGTTGTTGTTGTTTCTTTTTTAAGGTTTGCAAAACGAAAAATATGGCAGCCTTTCAATGAACGTTGCATTTCAGTTCAAGTGATTTCAAGCGAACTCTTTTTAAAACGACTCTCGCTTTCGAACTGTAACTACAATCAGGACTGAAAAACTTACATAACGAACGCCCGAACTTCTGCATGTCATGGAGAGAGGTTAATATCCACTGATTTCAATATATTTTTGTATTTCATCACGAGAAGAACTCTCTGATACTGGCAGTTCGAAAATTCGGACACATGGAAAAGAAACTCGCGTCGTACGCCGATTGTGTGAATAGCCTGTGATTTTCTATCAACTAAATCATCGCATTTATAATTTTGCTTCACGGTCATTTTCACGGCCGTTGCAATGAAAAAGAACTTAATATTTTTCCTAGTTTATTCTGCTACGGTAACTATAACGTAAGAAATTGAATTTGTACCAAAGTGCGAGTTTTCCACTCCCTTAAACTTTCGACGAGCAACTCCGTCAGTGTCACAAAAAGTCTTACAGGTCTTGGATATTTAAGCTATATATAATGAACAGCAATATAAATGCATAAAGTGCTGTTTTAAATTTTTCGTTATCAAATATTTTGTTCTCGGAAATATTAGCTTGTCAAGCTACTCTGAAATTCGAGCTTAAATAAAGTTTATGTATGTATGTAGGTAGGTAGGTAGGTAGGTAGGTAGGTAGGTAGGTAGGTAGGTAGGTAGGTAGGTAGGTAGGTAGGTAGGTAGGTAGGTAGGTAGGTAGGTAGGTAGGTAGGTAGGTAGGTAGGTACGTACGTACGTATGCTGCCCTTTCCGACGAACACCATTCTAGAAATTCAAGTAATAAACCAGCTTTCGACTTAACTTCAGGGGTTGGAATACAGAATATTTCATTTACCCTCAACCACTGAGATTTGCATCATGGCGGAAACTAGGAACAACACAAGCAAACAGGATCCAACACGAAAAGCCTGGAAAAAAAAAAGATCAAATAAGCAAACGGATAATTCTGACTATTTACTACTGACAGCTCGTAGCTTTCATTGGCATTCATCAGCTCTTCAGTTATTGACATAGAATTTTGAGTCCGTCAGTCCATGAAATTATATTGGAGCCAAAGTTGTTTCGCTCGATAGTTGACAGACATGCAAATGAATTCTAAATCATTTCATTTTTCTATCTTACCGTGAGTGACTCGAAGAAATAGAGATCAATGAAATTAGGATTATCAAACAAACTTATGTACCATTATTTCTCGTGAAGCAACAGAACGTTCTATTCGGTTCCAATTTCCAAGTTTCCAAAGGTGGCGCCTCAGACTCGGTTGCAATGGTGTACTTGAGCTGACTGACGATACAGACCTTAGCTTTTATCATTTATACCGTGGCGTCAAGCTTTCGATCTTCTCTGGGAAAACAAGGATGTAAGCCTCGGACCTTGCTCACGGCTAATATCAGTTTCGTACCCCATCGTGACGCAATGTCCTTATGACAGTCCAGAGATCGATAGAGAATTATGATTTAAAATATGCGTCGTTATATTAGCTCAACTTATCTAATACCTTGAATTTCAACAAATCCAGAAGATGTTTTCTCTCCTGGGACGTTCTTTAACTATTGACTTTGCTTTTAATGTAAAAAAAAATGTTGATATTTGAGATTTAGATAAGTCATTAAATCATGACCGTGACGGTGTTTGGATATCTGATCTTAATTAGCATAATCTTTACGATTTCTGCTTCCTTAGTTTTAGTTTCGATTGTTTGAGAAGATATATCAAACACGCAAGAAGTTTGTCAAAAAATACTCCGCCACGCGTCGTGTTTTCAACTCTCTTCTCGGTGTATGAAAATGCGGTCAAACACGATCTTTCGTGTTTGATAAATTACTTTTCTTCTACTTTGGTCTAGTGACCCAACCCAACATGAACATGGTTCGAACTCAATGTAGCGATCACTGCCAAACCCAGCTTATCAATAGAGGTTCGAGATCTCTAGATATGATTCGCATGGCTAGAAACATAGCTTCCTTAGCAGCAGTTCAGTAAATCAAGGTGACTTTTCTGAAGGCTTCCGTTTGAAAACTTACAGCTGGCGAAGTAAAATTGCCAACATTGTTGGTCGATGTCGTTACAGTACACATGAGCGGGAATTTGAGGTGACTCCAAAGTCTCGCAGTTCTTACATTAATTTTGATCGAAGATTTGAAACGAAGGCCTTTGATTGTCAGCAATTATTCAGACTTTGCCGAGGCTATTACCAAAAACAATTTCTCCCGAGTAACCAGGGGAATATACATGCCAATTGTTGAAATATTTTTTGCTGTGCTTTCATTTTTGTCCTATTTCCATTGCAGCATTTCGGTGACGTAACCGACACGAATAGCCTTGCTTTCTCGCTAGACCGAAGAGACCCGACCCAGACGGACGGCGGTGAAATATCGAGGCCTGGGAATAAGGCTAACGTTTGAAATTAGGTTAAGCGAGAGGAATACAAAATAAAGGAAACAGTCATACTATCTACATGTTCCAAATACTTTATTGTACAATTATCCCTCTATAAAAACAGTTAATAACAAAAGCGAGTTTCATCTACCAATGCTATTCAATTCAGAACTTTTACCGCGCCAGAAGCCCGCTCCAATTTACATTACCACTGAATGTGACATGATTTACAAGATAAGCCCTAAATCGACTACAACGAATGACTCCGAGCGAATCTCGAGAAATATTCAATGCTAATTGACGTTCATTCATACCAAGCTGTAGGGGCCAGTTTTATTTAATGATGCTTTTAAGTCCACAGACATGGCACATTAAATTATACCGTGTTCAAAATAGCGAGGGTTTACTCAGTGTGTTACCAAACGCCTTATCTACATGCAAGCTACCAAGCTACCAAAAACAAACAAACAAAACAAATAGAAGAAACCACGTCCCCTTCTTAAATATGCTGCTAATGGCCATTTTAAAACGGTGCTTCGTTTTCCTGCGAATCTAAACACGATCTCAGTGAAAAAAGAAAGGAAAAAAAAAAAAACGCTCGAAGATTGACGTTTTGCAAGGAAATTGAACCTCAGACAATCACCATAAAAACGCTTATTTTGTCTATTTTTTGGACCATTTAACTTAAAAGCAAAAATAATTTTCATGGCCAAGGCTTTACAACTCACTCATGTAGAATTGTTAGAGAAGATATAATTTTATATAACTTATATTAAGAAATTCAGTAATCTTTGCCTTTTACACAAATTTCGCAAGTGTAAACCCATTTACTAGAACTTGGAAAACACGGTTAAATTCTCAATCCTTTTTCTCAGTCCAAATGCTGGTTCCATTCATAAAATAAACAATTCTTTCGCAAAGATAAACAACTCAGCCTTTGCAATCAAAGGGGAGAAAAACTTAAGTTCTATTAAACATGCGTTGCGACTTGCCGCTACTCTTAGCTTAAAGTCTTGCTTAGGTTTGACATGTTTTTGTTGGCTTCCAGACTTGCCAACCAATCAGAACTAACAAACACACGTGCAACTTATCGGCACGTGCCTGTGTTAACTTTGTATACATACGACATGTCTCTTACACGGTGACTGGTCGAGCACTGAGGAACCCAACATAACATCTGTCATAAATTAACCAAGTTAAAAACTGAGCAAGAACGGGATAGCGTATTTCATAGCAATTTTATTTCTAACTTTATCTGCGAGAGAAAACAGCTACAATCCTAATGCAGTAATACTACAAAGATCTGTACAAAATGAAGTGTGATAGCCTCTTCAAGGCTATCACTCCGTTTTCCGTGACTATATTACCAAGACTTGAGAGTGTGAAACTTGCTACTCCGTCGCACACAAAATAAATTTTCAATTATTACTGGTATATAGCAGTTCAAAGTGAGACTGAATCTCCCCTATACAACAAGACAGCAGGTTTTCAAAACTCCCGCCCTGGTGCCCAGTGCCCCTTGTAGAACTCCGCGGATATCGAGGCTATCACGTGATTGGTGGATGGACATGAACTGATCCTAACGGAACAGGCAGGCGACGACTCAAAACTCCAGCAGTGGGATTGTGTATAAGTGGAATGACTGTAAATGTTAGTTCGTCTTACAGCTGGCGCAGAGGGAGTGGGTCTAGTGACGTTATTTTCGATCTGGAAGAGGGGGAATGGGAAGAGATGGATTACGCCACGTCATACTCGCATAATTCGCAGGAAGGGAGGCGGGGGGCTTAATACACCCATGACACGGGTACCCACTGGGGTGTTCTTCGGAGGCGTTCGAGATCGTCCTCCAGCAGGCGTATGGTGTCCTCGATATCATTGTTGACGATTGTCAGATCGAACAAATGTCCATAAGTCTGACGGAGTGAGTCCGAGTCTTTGGCAAGCCGCTGAAGACTTTCGTCCTGTAACAAAAACAACAACAACAACAACAACACAAGATGACAAGCTTGTCAAGAGAATCAGAGTGAGCCTGGGGATTTTGCAATCAGTTTCAATTTTCCCGTCCAAATCATTCAGGTTCATGTTTGGTTTATTATCATTAGCTTTGAGTAGTTTTCAACGCCTTCCAAACTAAAATGTGGCATTCCAATTTGGAAAAATTCCGAAGGGTACTGGTATTTGATGCCGAAAAAGTTTGTGTTTCCGAAAGGTTTTGGCTTATTGGAAGGAGAAAAAGAAGTGTTCAGTTGAGTCCGCCAGGGACAATACATCCAATTTCACCAAAATGTACAATTTAATATAAAAAAGATCGTGCACCCATCGCGCTTTCCTTTTTTGAGAGATTCAGATTTTCTGATCTCCCGGCCCACAACTTATCAGAATAAAACGGTCATCCATCTATGATTCTAAAAGGATTCAGAATTTCTGATCCCCCAAGACTTTAATAGTTTCAAAAAACTGATCCCCAGTCCGCAACCCGTCAGAGCGAAACAGTCATCTATTTATAATTCTAACTGCATTCAGAATTTCTGATCCCCACCACCTCACGGGACAAAAACGGCTATCTGTTCATGGTTCTAAAAGTATTGCGAATTTCTGATCCCCCTTCCCCACCAAATCTGCTAACATGATAGAAAGAGCTGTCGATTTATAATTCTACAACATTTCAGCATTTCTGATCCCACATGACTTAAAGGGATTCAAAAATTCTGATCCCCCAGTGCATAACTTATCAGAACAAAACGGTCATCTACCCATAATTCTTAAAAGGATTCAGAATTTCTGATCCCCCTTGTCAGGTGACAGGACAGAAATGGCCGTCTATTTATAATTCACAAGAAATTAACTAGATGTCTGATAGCTAAAAGTAACGATTGGATAGTAACTTTAAACACATAACAGACAAAAGGATCACAGAGTAAAGGGCATCAGAAAAGTACACAAATGAAATATTCACAGCTAGGTCATTATTAATAACGATTTGAAACCACGCCAAAGGATGGAGACAAAAATTGCAGTTTCATTTCGGACAGTGAAAGGTTTTATTTTCAATTCAAAAAGATATGAATTTAGGCTCCAGAATTACGAGCTGTTGTTTAAAGTCCACATCAAAGATAACAAGAATTTTAATCAGGACTCAGCTGCCGTCTGCGCCACCTCCGTTTTCTGCTTTAATGTGTTCGTTTCGGATCGAGGGCCGCTATTCTTGCCTTTTTTTTCCCCTCTGCTCTGCAATGAAGCAATTGAAGCTAAATATTCTTATAAATAGCGCTAGAATTAACATTGTTTTCCATTAATCAATTGATCGGGAGTGTATTCTTTTGTAAAGAATAGTGAGCAGTATGTAGGCAATGCGGTAGTGAAGTGTATCGAGCGTGATCTGTAGCTTCAAATCAATTCAGTGTAAACTTTAAGTTACCTCTTCAAAAAGCACACTAACAAGCTATTATGCAAGCATTTCATACATAGGAAATGCGTGTGAATAATTTCTTCGTTACGGGTGCTAATAAAATCAGGAGAACAAACGTTTTTCTTGTGTTTCAGTGATCGCGAAATAAATATAACAACGAAATTTCTTCAGCCACAACATTGATTTCGATTCAAAGATTGAGCAGCTAACTGTAATGTTGAGCAACAATTATGATATACTTACTTTTCTGCGACTTGCCTTTCTTTCACCGAAGCAACCAAGATACTCATTTGAACTTGGACAAATCATTCCATGCTTCTTGCTGCTATTGACAATGTTGGATTCGAAATTGCGCGCAAATAACCGACTCCTTTGGAAAGGGAATCTGCTGGTCAAAAGTATTCATTTATCAGATTGACCGACGGATTATGGGATCGGACGGAAACACCAAAATGGCGGGCAAAGATCGTGGTCAATGTTGTTAGGATTCGATAACAAAGCTCTCTGTTATTATATAGCCTTGCTCTACGTTGGAAAGCAGTCACAAATTGTTTACAGATGTCCGTTGTTATTCCAGTTGAGTCAAATCCCAGTAAGGGTGGAAAAGTATGAAGTTTCGTCGGCAAAACAGTGTGGCAATCAAACTATTTGCCAGCAGCTGGCGGTTTCTCTTACACTCGTCAAGTTTACAGAAAGGTTATGGTTCCTGCAGCTTTCCAAGGTAAACTGATTTTCTTGCATAATTTGTGACGGTTCTTAAAATACTGGAAACGTTCTGGCCGGTTAAATTGATCGTGGAAGATTACAGAAGATGCAGATGCTTTAACACACTGTTAAGTCTTGTTGATTTCGTGAATTCAAATGTTCATTTCCTAAAGGAGTTATGAAAGCAACTGTATTCAACGCAACAATATACGAACAATTTCGTGTTGGGAAAATCATTCATTGTAAAAGTACAATAAGTGCAATAAATGTGAGCTCTCTCATGTAGTTTACATATACTTCTCATATATGTAGTGTATATCTTGTCTAGGATCAACTGGGCATACATATGTAGTATACAACACCTAAAACACAAGATATCAAAAAGCAACATCCTTCACCTTTTTGATTTTCAGGTTGATGGTGGTGCTCTTGAGGTTATGTTAGATGTGCATATTACATTATCAAGACCATTTGTTTGCCACTTATTACTTGAGTTGCAAAAGACTGATGTTATTTTCATTAGGGTGGTTGAAGTTCTCTTTAATTGGGCAGTGTTCCAAAGGCCCTTTATAATTTGGCATTTCTTTATGCAAATAGAGGTTATTTAGAACAGCAGATATAATTCACAGCTAGGTTACGGAAAATTACTTTTAACCACTTCCAGACCTTTGTACATAAGTCTTGCCATAATTTGAAAAACCCATGATTCATGGATAAAATTAATTGAAAAAAATACTTTCATGAAGAAATTACTGTAATTGAAATTTGAAATTCATGTCAAGAATATTTTGTGCTTTTCCGGTCATGAAATCTGTTTACATTTCATGAAAATTTACTGAAGAATGTAAACATTTACTAGACTCCAATTTAAGTAGCTGAGAAGTGTTTCAAACAGGATTTTAGAAAGATATATCTTAAATTTAAGTAAGTTTTGTGATAAATCGCAACATAATGGAAACTCATTTCCAGCCAGATTTTGTCCTCCTTTTGCATCTGGATGTGCCTGGTTTTTGGTATTAAATTTTAATGTACAACTGTAGCAGGTTTAAATAAAACTATTAGTTATTTATACATTTTCCTAGTATGTAAATACAGAGGTTTCACTTAGGTTTAGGATTTGAAGAGCAGTTATCAAAGATCCATATAAAATGGATAATGAAGAGTTTTCAATAGTTAGCTATAGTTTCACCACCTGTGACTAAGAAAGCTTTTGGTTAGGTAAATATTAAAGTGCTGCATGTACATGAGTGATGGATAATTTTTTAGATTGGCTGCTATCTTTTTACTATCTCTGGGTTTTGGGTAGGTTATCACAGTGCGATATGAGTGATGGGTAGTTTTCAGATAGGCTATCTTTTTACTAGATAGGATAGTGTTTATTGTTCAATGTAAGGACTAGTCTTCAGAAAGCCTAGGTTTTGGCTTACTACATTAGTGGTGGTTTTTGGATAGACAAGTTAGTGGATAGATAGGCCATCTAAGTATCTGTTGACTATCTACACAGGAAGCTAGTTTTTAGCTAGTCAATCTATTTCCTAACTATCTGATAGATAGATATTAGTTAGCTTTAAGCCATGTCAAAGATAGCTACCCTCTATCTACAAAACCTCTTGGATAGAAAAAAGAATAGAGATTTGCATCCCTCAACCAGGAATGAGATAGTTGCAAGCAGCATGAAGTTAGTAATAAACTAGTAATAAGATATGATTGTTTTTGGGAGGGCTTCTTTAACTGAGGACAGCAAACTATTGCCAGCTACCAGGAAACATCTCCAAGATGAGTATGCCAAATTAAAAAAGAAAGAATAGAATTGCTTGTAGCATTAGCTACAATACTTGCATCCATATCTGTCAGGTCTTTATAAAAACAATTTTACCCACACTCTTCTCCTTTGAGCATGGTTAAACTGGTTGCGTAACTGAAGTGTGAATGAACTGGTAGCCCACTCAAAAAGTTAGATTGAAGATGTAAAAACGTGTTGGGCAAAGCTAAAGTCCATGGCCTCTGCTATATGACAACAGGTTTTTGGAGGACACTGTATACATGTATGTAGAGTACATTGACCCACTTAAATGTATCAAGTGCAAATTTAAATGTTCATGTATATTGCAGTCTTTAATTGTCATCCCTGTAATGTACTGTAGTGTTCCTGAACACTCTTTTTGTTTTATAACAGTGAGGTGCCTTGTTTCCATGTTAAACAGAAATTGTTAGAAATTTTTCTTTCACATAAGGTGGGGAAATTCTGACAGAGAAAGTGGAGTCTGCATTTATGGCTACAGTTGTGCAGTTTGAGTAATCTTACTGTTTTGATCAATTCTGGACTTTCCTATCCTCTTAGGTACTGTTTGATATTGTTTTTTTAAACTTACAGCTACTGTAATTTTGAAGTGCATAGATCATTGTAATACAATGTGTGATGTTTACAGTTACTTATATTAATAGACTGCTGTGAAGAAAATTGTTCTTCATCACTCTCTCAGTATAATCTGAGTGTATGGAATCTGTTAAGAATTATGCTATATTTGTATAAAATTTCTAATTGAATATTGTTATGAAGAAAAAATATTTTGATTAGACATTGTTCAGGCAGGCAGCAAGATCTAAACCCTGTCTTCAGTGTTATGATTTAATGTGGCTACATTGGATGTAACACTGGCTTTGCAGGGGATCAGAAATTCTGAATCTTCTCCTGTGTTCTTTGGGGGATCAGAAATTCTGAATCCTTTCTAGAGTTCTTTGGGGGATCAGAAATTCTGAATCCTTTCTAGAGTTCTTTGGGGGATCAGAAATTCTGAACCCTTTCTAGTGTTCTTTGGGGGATCAGAAATTCTGAACCCTTTCTAGTGTTCTTTGGGGGATCAGAAATTCTGAACCTTTTCTAATGTTCTTTGGGAGATCCGAAATTCTGAACCCTTTCTAGTGTTCTTTGGGGGATCGGAAATTTTGAATCCTCTCTTGTGTTGTTTGGGGGATCAGAAATTTTGAATCGTTTTCTATGGAGGTACCTCTCGAGACAAGAAATTCAAAAAAATCATTTGGTTTCTTATGCGTGACTTAAACATCACATTTCAGTTCAAATAAAGAATAGGAAATTGCTCGGAAGAATTTTTTCATTCCTTGCAAACAGGGAAACTTTTCCTCTGAGTTTTAACACCAGTTTAAGATTCTTAGTATATTGCAAATATCGTCTTTGGAATTAAATGGCAATCATAGATTTCCGTCTAAGCTCTACGTTTCACTTTAGGCCAATTTTGCACTCATTTCCAACGAAACTTCCAAGCCTGCAACGTAAAAATAACTTTTCTCCGAGACAGGTTTCTATTTTACACCGAAAAAGTAGCCATTTTTGAAGTGGTTCTCAGTATTTACTCTGAATTTTATCAAATTGGAACACCACATTTTAGTTTGGAAGGCGTTTTTCCATCGAGTGTCGTAAAACCAAAATCAAAGTAATCACCCTAGCCAATGGAAAGAAAAAAAAAACCAACAATCCAGTGAACCAATCAAAACTCAAAGCAGATACATGTAGCCGACGCAAAGCGCGGGAAAACGTGTGCGAACGAGTCACGGTTGGTTTTGGATTCACTCCTGATTGGCTGACAAAGTGGCGTGAGTTTTTCGCAAAGCGTGGTAATGCAAAACCAAGGCGAATGCAAATTGCTATCGACTTTCCAGTGAAAACCGCTCTAAACAATAATAAATTCAAACTCACAGCAACATCTCCATTTGGCGTGGACGAGCCTTTCATGCTGTCGTTTCCAACGATAGTTGGCGCAGAGATGAAGACAACGTACGGAGAGAATTCGGCCGTCCGAAGAACCTTGAGTGCCTGACAGAAAAACCACAATGAACACAATTGGTTAATGCTTGGACGGGCTACGTACATAAGAGTTTCTCAAGAGCTCACAGCTGTACAACGTGTATTGATTGGTTCAGCCAAATTCATGGTCTCCACAGACATCACTTTTCAAAATCTCTTGACTTGACCCTGATAAAAATAAAATTTTCCAGGCCAAAGATATACAAAATGTCAGATATAGCAGCGATTGACAAATTTTCTACAAAATGTCCTTCCTCATTAAGGACAAACATCGTTGAAATCACAGTGACCACAAATGTTTCTTTCAGTCCTCAGTGGTATTAAATCAGCCGTATATAATTATATCAATTTTCCCTGACTTTACTTCAAAATGTCGAATTTTCCTGACTCAAAGTAAAATTCCCTGACTTTCCTTGACCTTGAATTTTCTTTCCATGACTATCTCCTGACTTGTCGCAGCCCATTACAGTACCATTCCAGTACAGTCCCATCCCAGCTTCCCATCTAACTTAACGGACTCTCCATTATGTGAGCGTATGCAGCAATTCCAACAATTTCATTTGTTTGTTGGAGGGCTGGAAAGAAATCGTACTGAGAGGCCTCTCTGGGGGGCTTTCTTTACCTGAGGTTCCACGTCGAGTATGGCTGTAAGGCCCTGATTGAGGTTGTCCCTTATCGTGTCGAGTTTGGTGCCATACATGGCTCCCTGGTGTGTTCCATATTCCAGGTACTTGTTGGCCTCTATGTCCAATAACATATCCTCAGCGGAGACGAAGAAGTAGTTCTTCCCATCCTCTTCCCCGTCTTTTGGTTCTCGTGTTGTATCTGACAGGAAAATGACCTGAAGTTAGTACACCTTCGTTTGTTCTCGAGGTCAGGAACAATATAGAGCGGTTTTTCAATCGAGTGCCTCGGAAGCAAACACTCTGGCCAGTCACAAACGGCGCAGAAAATCCACTGAACCAATCAAAACTCCCAAAAAATATGCGCAGTCAGCACGAAAACGCGGGAAAACTTTTGTGAGCGAGTCACGATTGGTTTTGGTTTTACCTCTGATTGGATGATAAAGTGGCGCGAGATTTCTTAGCCAGTCGTTAACCGTGGTGATGTAAAACCGAAGCAGATCCGAATACCCTCAAATGAACACCGCTCTAAGCGCGTTTCAACTTTAATACTAGTTAAAGTATCTTCATATGTCCAGTTGGTGATTCCGCTAGTGGTTGAAAACATGGCGCACAATAAAAAATCCGATGTCTTAAACTGATTTCTGGAATGTCCAAAGTGCAAAAATCTAGGATGGTTCACAAGTTAACAGAAGGTGAATACCTTGAAAATTAACAAATCACCTGACTTAACACGATCAGCACAATACAAAGAAGGAGGGGGGGAGTGAGGGGGTAGGGGGAATGGGGTGGGGTCAGAAGGAGATTCAACCTCAAAGGCCAAAAGGCCGCTCACGTCTAGGGCAACTTGTTCATTCCCCACCCCCACCACACTAAAAAACACTCGCCAGTTTTTCAAGACAACCCTGTGATGGCTGCCAACAGCGAAATGACCTACACATAAGAAACATGTTGAACAAATGAAATCGTACTTACGAGGAATCGGGTAAGAAAATCTTTCGGGGTATTTATTTATGAGCGTGTTTTTTATATGCCTTCTTCCGACACCATGGGCCCCTGAAAAAAACAAACCAGGTCGATTATGAATGACTTGCATCTAAAACTTAATGGCAAACAACAACATTTCTGCCTAACACCATTTGAGCCAGCTATTTTCACTTCAAGATCAGCGGCGTTGCTATGAAACACGAGGCATCGAGCAAAGCATGCCGGTATTGTAAAAAGCCTGGAAGAATCATTTGGGAAAATGGCGAGTCCTTTTACGTTTTGCCAGAAACTAAACAGGGCTGAAACACTTTCCTAAAAAGTTGCTTGGTAGCGTGGAAGTACATTATCTACTTCCATCTTCTCAGAACTTGTAAAACATCTACGTATGGCAAATGATCAATTAAAAGGTGTAATATTTCAATCTTGTCATAGATAGAGTTTAAAAATATTCAATGCCTTACCAAGAAGAACAAGCGTCTTTCGTTTAAAGTAATCCAGCTTAACCACTTCTTCGTAAGTAACCAGATCAAGCTGATCGAACACTGAAACAATAGTTGAGAAAAACCATGTGATTAAAAGGAGCTCAGTCACGGAATTTTGAGTTCTTTTGGCCACATACAAAATTACCTTTAAATTGAAGGAAACCTGAAAAGAGTAGTTTACTAAGATAGAAAAACACCAAAGAGATAATAATAAACCATAAAGGAACAAGGATGGTCAAGGATGGGAAAGATTGACACGGAATACTAACGACAAACTTGAAAAGTTTAGGCTAAACTATTCAAGATGCCCAGACCGTGATGTAACTCCTTTGACATTCTAATCAATTTGAAGACAAGTTTGTTCACCGATTAAGTCATACAAACCTGCGTTATGCTTAGCGACGTACTTATCCCGACCGCTCTTCTTTTTCTTGTTGAACCAGATGCATGTTGCTGAAATAATAATAGTAAAAAAAAATTAACACGGTACATGTGAAGTTAAGTACTTAGAGCTCAGAGAACAACATTTCTACCACGACAGTCCAAACGTTCTCGCTAAAATCAATCAAACGGACAAAAGAGGAATAGAAACAACGGCTGAAACTGACTGGAAGAGAAACACGGAATACACGCTAAGCAGTATTTTCAATTTACTAGGTAACAAAATCACCTAATTCAACGATAGATTACAAATTGCAGCGTTTTGGAGTCAAATCTAACCCCAGTGGATACGATCTGATCCTCATCACAACAACTGTTCACCCCTCCCCTCCTCAATTCCCTTCCCGTCTTAGGAGATTGCCGCGATGCACTGCCGGTGGTAACATTCTACGGTAATAATGCAAAAATTCCCCACCCCTCCCACTGTCAAAAACGCTCTCACCACCATTCTGTTTCCTGGCTTTTTCCGCCGCTAAACACGAAACTCGCCTAAAAATAGAAAAAAAAAGGTGCTTGTTACAACAGGTAGCTAACAGGATGAAATACCACTTGTAGTGTGTCACTACAACATCACTTATAGCACTCGGATTCACACGATTATCTATACTTACACAAACAAGACCGTGATGCATTCTCAGTGACTGGGAATGTGCTGAAATACGATCTCTCAGGTCTGTTTGACCATTTCGTTATATCGTTCAATACGACGGTGATTTAACAACAAACGACGTTATATGAGACTCAACTTCGACAGCATTCGGCTTTAATCGGAATAACTCGGCGAAGACTCGGAATACTAACCATTCCTGTAGCTCGGGCGAGGGAGCGAGTCCAGCAAAGCCGTCTTTATCATCAGCTTTCATAGCCTGCCACCAATATGGGTCGGTTTTGCTCACTACTTGAATAATATCCCCACAAGAGAACGATAGCCCAGCCTGTTGGCATGGAATAAGATCATCCCCTCTGGGGTCGTAATCAAACAGCGCCCGCACGAACACCTGAAACATTCATCGGTATGTCAGTACGTTATGTAAAAGAAATGACGAGTCCACAAGGAAGCGCAGATATAGGAATAGTAAAAACAGTGAATACTTCTAAGTCGTCAATAAATATCATATTATAATGACGTTAAGCAAACCAAGTTGGTTTCAAATTTTTCAATTTTATTGCAATGTTTTAAATAGATTAATACTAAATGGCCTTCGAACAAACACGCTAAAATGAACTATTGAAGCGAGGACCACATGGTGGAAGAATTCCCGGGGGGGGGGGGAAGAGGGTGGTGGTGGGTATCCTGCTATGCAAAAAGTTTTTTGGGTTACCAAAAACTGATTGAATGTTATTACTATAACTTGGGGAAGGTATTGCTGTGTATAAGTGTGTAAGAGAATAGCAATTAGGTTGTTATGACAAAACTCTCTACACAAAATATCAGCAGCATTGACATCATAGTCCCTGAACAAACAGTGCTGCACAATTTTAACTCTACACTTAGAAAAAGTCTTCGTTGGGTCAAACCGGACCTTATCACGTTTTCCATCGCATTAAGCGAGCAGGAGTATTTCTGTTCCACCCTGGATGGGATGCTAGTCCATCGCAAGGTCCCCCCCCCCCCCCCCCCAGCATTAAATTTGCCAAACACATTTATACACCTGGGTGGAGAGAGGCACTGTGAAAGTACTAAGACCAACACTTAACAGTTGAGATGATAATCAGTTCCTAAAGCAGAAAATTAACTACACTTCACGGGACACTTACCTCAGAAACTTGCGTGACATTTCTTGAGCTTGGTACAATTTTGAACGTCACGTTTCCACTTGCGTCACGCTACGGAAAGAAAAAAAAAAACAGTTATTTTTAAAGGTGATGTCGTATTTTCTTTCTCCTTCAGTAAGTAACTTAACAGCTGCCCCGAAAAATTACGCGACTTTCTGTAGTTCACCAAATTAAATACAAATTAACCTTAAAACAACAGTCCAACAAGGAAAAAAAGCACCACAGAAGTGATAGTTTCTCGAATAGAAATAAGAATGGTTAGGATTAAGAAAGATCACGACGGAATACAAACGATAATATCATAAATTTAGACTAAACTTTTCCAGACGATTCTCCTGTGTCGTAACAGCTATCAAAACCTCTCCAAGATCGACTAACAAATTCTCATCACTGACAGTTGAACATTTCCTTTATGTCGGTTCTAAGAATTTGGAGGTTAGTCAAGATGGCCTCCCCTCTTTGATGATTCTCTTTATTCTCTTCACGTATTCCTTCAACAGTATTGAAATTGTAAAGAGAAATTCTGTTTTGATCACTGTGGGGAAGATTGTTTCACACACAATATGGTGAAAGCAATGCCGTCAGGGTATCGCAATACTTACCAAAATAGCTTGAAGATTTTCCACTGATTTATCCGCCACGTTCACTCCATTTATTTCTCTGATTTCGTCTCCTGGATGTAGTGTGCCTGAAGAGAAGGAGGGAAAGCCAACGAGTCAGAGAAATCTATCGGTAAAACAGACTTTTCTAAGGCCCCGTCCACAATATCCAAAGAAATACATACTGAAAAACGCATGAAATGTTTTCCGTGCACACTACGCCGGAGAAATTTGAAAACGCAACAAACAGAGGTCATTTTGGATTTGTGCTTGAGGAAAATTCGGTCAGGGAGATTACATGTTCATCGCGACGTCATCGTTTTCGCAAAGATTCGTTTTCAAAATGTTTTCCGTCTACATTAATTAAAACGAAGAGCCGGCGTTTTCAAATTCATCTGGTTTGAAGAGCGTTTTCGAAAAGCTCCGTTTTCGTGACGGATTAGTGCGGACGGAAGGCCTAACCGTAGAAACAAAGCTGCGTTTTCAAATTTCTTCGGCGTGGTGTGGACGGGGAATAAACTTCTGTAAGACTGCTACAAAGAAAACCAGGACAACGACAGTCGCAACAGAAACCCCTCTACAAAGACTTGTACTGAACTGAACAAATAAGAAGTTTACAAATGAATGTTACGACCTATCAGTCAAGGAAAACAACAACAACGTAATGAGGGCCGGATCTAGGATTTTTCAAGTGGGGCGAGCTGGTACCCTGGGGTTACAGAATCGAAGGGGCATGTCCGCAAAATGTTGTAATTTGAGAATTGGAACCTGAAATACCAGCAATGCCACAAAGCAGAAATTACAATGAGGAACCCGACCAGGGTGTTTCCCTATATTTCTGCCATACTATTCATAATATATTCACTTTGTTACTTCTTTTCTTAGCGGCCAGGCTCCTATAGAACTTCCAAATGCGCTGATTCTTTTTCTACTTGTGATGTGGGGATTGTGGCGGAGGCCGCTACAACAAGGGCATCCCGCAGAAGTAAGCGGGTCACCCGAGGGCAGCCTGCAACCCCGTAAAAAATTGAAAGTGACACTAGCCACAAGATCTGGCGTCACCCAGATCGTTATTTTCCTTACTCATTAGTTTAAGGCAAACATTCTTAAGTTAACAAAGCTGTCTTATATGCGATCACCACACCACACTTGTGGGAGGGCATGTTGCACATGAAATTAAACATTTTGATTATCCGCTTTAAAAAATACGATTTTCCTGTGCAAATTAAGTATGCCACGTAACGATAATCAAGATATCAAAATTCACAAATTTCAGGGAGGTTGTCCGAAAAACTCTTCCACGCATGCGCAATACAACTAAAACAAGAAAACGTAAAACATGCCTTTGGATGCCATATTTTTTAGTATTACACAAAAGTGAAATTAGAATTTAGTTACGTTGAGTGAAAGAATGAATTTTCACTACAATATTTGCGGTAGATTACCGGTGTTACGCAATAGAGCTGCCAAAATCTCAGCATTGTGATTATCGTCAAAACTACAAAGTATTGAGGACAACAAACTGGTTTTGTGGAGAAGAAGTAAAACATACCACTGACTTTATCGGCATTTGCTATTAGAAATTCCAGCCAAATTAAACCGCGAAAAAACAAGACAATTCAAAAGAAAAGATTTTTCTGTGCTTAAAAAGAAACAATCGCTACACAGCTCGTTCAGCAATTTTCATTTCAGCTAAAAAATGGCCTCTTGTTTTCCACGATGGCAACCAAAAAGAAGAACATTCTAACAAAGTTTCAAAGCTGTTGACTTCAACATGTCAACATGATAAACTCACCTTGTCTGTGAATCATTCCCCCATGCATGATCCGCGCCACAATACACCTTCCCTCTTCATTTAGCTTAAGAGTGATGCCCTGTGAAGGGATTATGCCCACAATTAATCTCGGTCTTGTACCGCCGCTTTTGCGCCCTACGAGAATTCGCGAGAGATAGGCAAGCAGAGCGTGCACACATGAACTTACCATAGGTTCGTTGGGATTCTTGTGAAACTGGACGAGTCGAACACGTGTTAGTTTTTCCGGTCGATCTCCTACAGAATCGTCCATCCTACTGCTGTACGGAGTTGTGTTATCGGGCTGATACGGATTGACTTCTTCACCTGAGGTAGTATTTCTCAGCACCTCATCGTGCGACTGCAGCATTGCCTGGTGGGAAAACATTTCTGGTTAAACATCTGAATGCGATTAATAATCATTATATAATAAGTTGAATTATTCTCGCGTTTTGATTGGTTCTTACTTATGATCTATTGGAGGACAGATGTACAGATGACGTCATTAACATCTGTTTGGTTGCGTTATTACATAAAACAAGTGGATTCCATGTTGCCGTGCCTCTCAGATTCGGTTTAGTAATTGATCACAGATGACGTCAAAATGCATCTGTCTGTGATCTATCACTGAACAGACGCACGGCAGCATGTTATGTATTTGTTAACTAGCTAGACTTGGATCACTTTCAGCGCGATATCGCGTGTCTTCTATATAGGCTTGTAGTCTCACATTACTGCGCATATAACGACTTTGATTGACACTGGAAAGTTTTAACCAATGGAAATTCGATTTTCTCTACTTGGACATTATCCCTCTTAACTGGTGGGGTTTAGGGAACAGGTGCCACGTGACTTATTTCGACCAATAACGCGACGAAAACGTGACTCATTTTTTACTCTATTTGGAGAAATTCAGATACAAAACAAGACGGCATTCAGATGGGATCGCGTCATTTGTACAGCGCTGTTCAACAAAATCAACCTCATTATTGCAGGGGTTCTAATCAACATCGAGCTAACAACGTGCAGATTTTAACAGAGTATCACTTTGCATAAAATCGATTCCATATCCAGTACAGCTGATACTGAGCTCTTAATAAAAGAAGAAGTCGTAGTTGACACTCTGTGAAAATTCAGCCTAAGTCGCTCATACCGCTCCGTCGTAATCCGACTCAATTTTCCAACAGCCTAAAACATCCTTGTTTGATTTTAGTTCTTAATTACCTCTTGTTTTCTGTCTCAGTGAACTACTCTTTTGCTTTTGAGATTCCGCTACAATACAAGGTAATGCTGTACATCACCTCAAACAAGAACTTAATATGTCAAATCAAAGAACATTTACGTACAGCAGGGGAAAAGAGTCAACGACATAAGATCTATGAAGTCAAATGTAAGTTGAGATAACACTGCAAATGTTGTTGTGGGATCAACTATGTGATAACCTCTCAAAGTGACGTGTAATATGAAGATGTCACAGTTATTTCACTACTTACCATGACATGAGGGTCCGACAAGATATTTTGTAACTCGTAACAATCGTCGTCGTCCTCTGCCCGAAACTCGATCAATTCAACAACCTACGGGAAGATATCATTTGATATCAGCACGACAGGTAAAATAACACAGATAACAATCAGCATCGTTCAATAAGCAAAACTACAGAGCAGTTATCTCACGGTAATGGAGGCTGGAAAGCAGATGGCAGCAAATGCTGCACCTCCAATAAAGCTTTCGCCGGAAAAGAATTTAAACCGGAAAGCAGTCAAATAATTTAATACGTGTACTTTAGTAAAGTCCTATTCTAAACATTCGAGATTTGCCGGATAAAGAACCGCACCCAGCTGATTAGCATTCATCTGATTTCGAAACATAAAAGGCACGTTTCCTACCTAAGAAGAATAAATATTAGTCTGCTTTAAGCTTCAATTTTAAGTTAATCAAATTAAAATGTAGAGGGCAAAAGATAACGGAAAACATTGTGATTACTTATCGGTTTAACTGGGCCAGGTTGCTTGAGAGCTGATTAACACTAATTCAAGATTAAAAGTTGATCAAGGTTCATTTTCTCTTATAAGTCTCATAAGTCGCAAAGGTTTTCCATTGCTATTGCTTTATAAATTGGCGATTGATGTCAGCTGCGGTCAAAACTGGAGGAAAGAAAATATGAACCGAAAACTTGACTACGAAGTAATAAAACTAAAATCATAATTTCAACTAATCATCGATTTATTACCTTTACCCTGCTTACACTACAACCTGCAACAGGTTGGCACTAATCCTACTGAAAACAACAAAATTCTTCAAGGGATATTCTGATATTTGATTCTCCGCCTCTTCAAATATGACCTATTCTTTTTAATGTAAATTCAAGCTAGAAGGAGATCGCAAGAACTCAAGAATTAACTGTAACAAGAATTCTATTAATTTGTTTCAGGGTGCCATAAATGACGTGTTAACTGGAGGTAGCTGACAACAGTTTGAGCGAACCAATGTGAATAAAAATTTGGATTCACGTCATCGTTGGCAAAAAAAAAGGAAAAAAATACTCGCCAAAAAAAATCGACCATGGGTAGGTACAGTCTTAAAGTGCTCTTAAAATGTTAGCCTTTCCCCAGCCTCGAAGTTCTTATATAAGCAAGGTTATTATAGAAAAAAAAGCGTACTTATATTTTCAACTCATCGTGCGATTTAGTTTCGTTCCCGCATCTCTTGTGGGTGAAGCCGAAGGTGAGATCTGGCCGAATCCGATTTGTACAACGTGATCACCTGTCAGGAATGTGACAGGCTAGGCGAGAGCGCATGCCCAAAATTTCAAGTCAATTTATCTGAAAGTTTCGTGATCGATGAAAAAAAAAACATCGTCTTTCACAAGATACCAACATTGCTAATCGCTTTTCAACAAAAGGTTCTGACGTCTTTCAGTTGGCTTCTTTTAACTGCTCAGCCAATCAAAGAACCAGCTGTCGCTCGTGCAATTGATCGATGACGATTTCTCCGCCTCTCGATCAAACTTACCTTCTGATTGGCCAATGAGGAAAGCCAACATTAAGACGGTAAAGCGAAGCTGATGAGATGTCACAAATTTCGCCGATCTGGCACGGACATAGACAGCCATAATTATAATTATGGGAAAATGCTTCGAGTTCCCTTATAAAAAAAAAAAAAATTAAAATATTTTTTCTACAGGACAAATCTTTCAAAGTTTGCAGATTTGAACTACAATTTCACCAGCCAAATCGCCAATCATTTGAAGACTTGGTCACGTTTTCAAAAAAAAAAAATACTTGAAAGATTCAAACACTGACGCCGAAATAATATTCAACTGTTGAAAACTGCTTCGTAAAATGATCAGTAGCCAGTTCTTTTCATTATATTTCTCACTTCTCAAAAGTGACCAGGGTAACTTTTCTCTTCAGAAAGTCCATACATTGTTTACCAAACAGGTGACGAGAATTAAAAATAAATCATCAACTGTAGAATAATGTGTTGACGAACTACCAAATTCTCAAGACTTGAAAGCAAAGAATCTATGGCCACTGGTATGGAGAGTTCGCATTTTGAGATTGGGAAAGAAAGAAGTGTTGTAGACAGGTTGCTGGAATGGGTCCTTACATTTTTTTTTTATCAATTTTTTCTTTGTTCAAAAGGTTTTCGCTAAGCAGTTTCAGCATCTACGCATGATACAGAATCAACAGTTACAACGAGCAATCTTTAACAGCAATAAAAGTGGTCTTCTTTGTCACCACAAACAACACACGAGTTGTAACGAATAGTTGACAACAATAGAAAGCACTAGAAAGCGGTAATGGAAGCCGTCGGTAGTTTTATGAATAATGAATATTGAAGCTTTGACAGGCAAGTTTCTCGCTATTAACCTGTTAACAGTGGCTAAGGCAAATGCAAGGAGATTCAAAACAAACCATGAAAAACCCAACGGATAGTTTCGGTAAAGTCTCTGTTCAGAAGGTCTATAATCTCCGCCGATTTTCTTAAGAGAATTGTCACCTCGAACTTTAGTGATATGAGAAATTTAACGCCTGTTGTTTTCGGATTGATACAATTGTCATTTTGGGTACCAAAAAAGGTCAGCTTAACCTAAACTTTTCGGCAAGTGGACAAAAAAGATCCTTGAGTAGAACTGCGAAGACTCAAGTTCCCCTCGAATGACCGAACAGGACAATTTTAGAGCGCAGCCCAAAATTAACCTTCAGTACATAAACGCACTTGCTTAAAATTCTGAATGAAAACCACACAGAATGTGATCACATTTCACAGTCTCACCTCTTTTGCGTCTTGCACGGCGCTCGGAGAGGACGCTGACGGACAAGTCCTATTTTCATCAGTCCACTCTTGACTTCTATCATAGACCTGCAACATGGCGAAACAACGGCTTTGAGACAAACGCGCACGGAAGCATTATACAGCCATCTTATAAAAGATATTTGACAGATAGGATCAATTATTAACCAAACCGAGATAGCATTTGAATATCAAAACCCACAATACCCACTAACCTACTAACTAGCAAACGAAACTTTGTAACGATTCCGTCGAAATAACTTTTCGTTACAATATCATTTGAAAAACTCGAGAGGGGAACGTAAGCCGCGAGCTCGTCGGCGAACAATTGCGAGAGAATGTGACTCGGATTCCATCTGTAAAAATACTGGTTTTGGCAAATTTGAAATTCGTTATTTAAAAATTTATGTGTCGAAGCAGTTATGTTTTTTTCTTCCTTTACCACAACTTTGGCATGTTTAACAATAGCCATATAAGCTTGCTATGAAAGCAGTATTGTTTTCATCAAAAATGCAGCTTTTGAAAACAACTCGCCTAATATTTTATTGCTAAATAAAAGGAAAACGTCCAATTAAAACGATTCAGATTTAAGCATTAAAACGCAATGGCTAAAATGCCCGAGAAAAAACTGCCTTGCGGGACTAGCTCATTTTTTTTCTTTTTTAAAAGGCACACACACAAAATGCGCATTGGGTTTTGCTAATGCTACAGTACCATCAACAGCTGAGCTATCCCGCTTACATAATTCAAAAGTTCCAACTTTTGAAAGTTTCATTCATCGGCTTTCGCCAAAAAGCTGCAAAGATCACGAAAGATTTGATGCGATCAAGCTTTAACTTAAATGACATATGCAAAGCCAGCGCGTTCTTTTCTAAGCATTGATGTTTCGCTCACACGGAAGAAAAATCTCAATATCTCTTTGTGGCGAAGAAGTAAACTGAACCTATTGCTTCTAATAATTTGTTGTTTCGGTAAGGATCATAAACGCAGAACAACTTAAAAATAACTCAATCAAATTCGTCCACTCTTCATTAGACACTCACTAATTATATCAACGAAGGTGAATTCAGAGATAATGATAATGTGACAATCAAACCTCGCTGAGAGGACACCCACTTAACATTGACACCATGTTAGTGACCGTTAGTCGTATTCCGAGGTTAAAAGTTAACGGAAACCAAGGGTTTTGTTAACGTCGTTTAAAATCGTTTTCAACTGACAATTTTATAGTTTCATTTTTACTATGTCGAAATTTTAAAAGTTGGGCATAAAATAAGTGCAACGATTATTCGACGTGGGCGCAAATCTTAGAGTAACACACTCTTTATAATGCATGAACAATAAGTTATAGAAAACCACAGAAATAATCAGATTATCACACGTGCGATAAGATTTGTAATACAGTCGAACCCCTATTAAGCGGTCACCCCTATTAGGCGGCCAGTAATCAAAGTTCCGATGAGGGTTTTTCTATTTTTTTTTTTTTTTTTTTTTTTTTTACCTCTATTAAACGGCCAGTCCCCTTTGAGCGGCCACTATCCATTTCCCGAGGGTGGCCGTTTAATAGAGGTTGAACTTATCGTATAATTGTTCCTCTTAATCTTCGAGGGTTAGTTTTAATTTTTCTCTACTGACTTGCATTTCATTCGCCTTCTCCTAAATGTCTCGGTTGTAGCCCATTCACATAACGCTCGAGGTCTGTGCTCTGTGTCGAGGTCTGTGGTGTTTTAAGAGGATTAGACACGGATTTATAATAAGACTGGATTTATAATGGACTTATCGCATATTTGGGAAAGACGTTGAATCGATAAGCTTGCATAATCCTTCTAATCTGAGGTAGGCGTGGGTTTAAATGGTCGTGTGTGGGTCTATTTGAGCCAAAAAAATGTAAAATTTTCTTACCTCTAATAAGGCTTGCAGAGTTTGATGTTCGAAAAAGCTTTGTAAAAAGTTTACATCTTCGTCGTTCGCTCCAGTGAGAACTTGGATCTCTTCTAGTGAGTCGAGAAGTTGGCCAATAGCCCCTGGAGATCAGAGTAAAGAGTTGGAGAGAGAGAGTCAAAGTATACGTCAGTACAGCTCTAGGTCATAAATTTTAGTCGATTATAGATTCCAGGGTCAGTTAGCTATTAAGCCTATTTATCTTTGTTTTTAAACAGAGTTAAACATGCTCATGTTTAAAAACATCAGCATGTTTATTTTCCAGTTCGTACTGAGATTTCATGACATGTTGCATAGAGAATTAAATAGTTACTGTTTTCCAACTCAATTATCGGTTTGTAATTTGGTTTACCCTTGCTCTTTGGCACATTTTGCCGAGACATTTTGCGGGGACATTTCCCAGAGACGTTTTTCGGGGACTTTTTGCGGGAACATAAATTAGGGACATGTTGGAGCAAGATTATTTTTTTTGCGTGACGTGCCATTTATTGCCAATTTTTGTCGCGGAGACAAACTTTTCTTTCCCAGCAACATGCTGCATGGAATTCATCTGCTTTGAATTCGTGTGTCATGAAGAACAGACTAAGTGGCCTCAATTTTCAATCTTGCATTATGTGCACTGCTCTTGTAAAATGTCCCCGCTACAACTCAATTTTTTTCATGCCTGAATCCGCTTCGTTTGCACCAGCATGTGTACTGTCCCTGTGCAACATGCGTCCAGTAAACTGAATTTTGTATAGAGAGACAAGAAATCACTACCTGAAGCCGACAAGTCGTCATCTTCATACTCAAAAACATCGTCCTGTTTAAAAGTCAAAGAAGTATATAGAATCAACGTTGGGTAACCCGTGTGATCTAAACACATCAAAATAATGCTATCTACTGTCTAAACAATGCCCCAAAAAACTGACTTCTTGTAACAATTATCATTTGCTCTCTTTAAACTCGCCCTCTCCTAAAACTTGTCCATTTTACCTTACTTTTATTCTTATTTCACTGTAACTGTAATAACACTGTATTTCTTATTTTTACTTCTTATTTCACTGTAATTGTAATTTGTTTTGTTCGTTTGTAGGTTTATTATATCTATTATTTTTACTAATTTCTCGGCACCTTTCTGGTTCCTAACCCGCACCGCAAGTTAACTAATTTTGCAAATATGTGGGCCAACTAGAAAACTGAAAGGTTTACTTGACCCCTGTAATTTTATCTACAAATGTAAATTGTAAGAAAAAAGTATGTTGTTGTTGCTGTGACCTACATGTAATTTCTCCTCGCAGTGTTAAAAGAAATATTACCTGAGACCCAATAACATCGCCATTTGCCACTGTAAGACAAATTAAAACATGGACATAATTAAAACAAGTGTATACATGTATAATTTTTTCAAAATGTAAAAGTTGAAAATTGGGATACAGGAGTGGCAGTTTTTTTCCAAACTGAGTTTCAGTAATAGGAAAACACAGAATTTAATTAACAGAAATTAAAATTATCTTACTTGGGAATTTTCTACTGGCTACAGCAGCCAAGATAGCTCCCTGCAGAGTGAAATAAACACTTTTAGATTTTGGTTATTGATGAGACACAAGTTTGACATAGCAGTGGAGATATCGGTGTCATTGTATATCAGCGCAGCAGTAGATCCTTGCACCTTCTTTATACACTTGGGTTTAAAAACTGAGACAATTTGAAAATAATGCCTTGCCAAAGAAAGTATGAAAATGACTGCAGCCAAGGCTCAAACCCAACCTGTTTGATGGGTTGTTCAGCACACAAACCATAAAACAACTATGCCTCCCACACAGAGAAAAACATTGAACTATTAGTGTACATGTACATCACCTTCAACTTTCTTCTCGCATTGAACTTTTTCATTTCATCTACTGAGTCTTGAAGATGCATTCTCTGAGGCACATTGCGATTCTAAAGACGACAAAATACACAGTAAGGACAGTGAACAACAAGAGCAAATATAAACATTTTAAATCTACTTTTAAATCCACTTTTACCTCTGAAGATTAAACAGTGGTAAGCCACTAATTTATAATGGCCACAAAAATGCCCACCACGTTCATCAAAAAGCACTTTTCTTTCGTCTAATTTTAAGGATAATTGTTTGACGGGAAGACTAATCTGTGGTAGGACTGTTATTGTTTAATAGTGAAACACAACATTAATTACTCTCACATCATTACAGGAACATAAATTTTCATAGTCTTAAAATATGCAGTGCTCAAGGTTTCGTACACTTAGCCATGGATGCTGAAGTGCTTCTCGTGCCGTCAGTCTGTCATTCTGATCATGTGTCAACATCTTCTTCACTAAATCTTTTGCTTCATCAGAAATGTTGTCCCAAATCTTGGCTCTCATCTGAAAAACAAATTAATACATGTACAAGCACAGGCAACATTTTTCTATCAACTTGACAAACACATGAAAAAATTCAGGCACTAATAATAAACAATGACTTTTCGAGCAAAATTATTTCATACAAATTTTGAACCTAACAAATGTTTCAACCTAGCCCTTCAATTGAATAAACACATTTGTATATCTTATTACATATTTTATTGCATGTAGCACCAGTGTATATATCCGTCTTGCAGCATTTTGGTGACCTGGTAGGGTGAGTCAAAATAAACCGAAGAGGGAAAATGTGCAGCAATACTACGGTACACACATATGTCTCATACATATATTTACAAAATAATTTGTTGAGCACTGTATCCAATATTTTTCATTCTTTTTTTATTTATTCTTGATTTATTTCTAAAGTTAACATACTGTGGGGATGCCTTTCTTGATAGACTCATATACTTTTTCCCCTGTACCATGGAAGGGAAAGGATCCACTCAGGAGAATAAAGAGTATTACACCTAAGAAAGACAATGCAATAGTCAGGTTACATGTACATGAATTCAAAGATTGCAACTACAGTGGAAACTAACATCACAGATACCTTTATTATGAAGTCTGTAGAGTAACAAACTATTAATAATAATAATCTTACGCCCAGCCAAAGTTACTAAGTTAAACAATAAAATGTTTGAAACAGAACCCTGGTATTAAGATGTCTTCTCCTCACAGTCAAGGACAAAGA
The DNA here is from genome assembly GCF_964199315.1 of Orbicella franksi. Lineage (NCBI taxonomy): Eukaryota > Metazoa > Cnidaria > Anthozoa > Scleractinia > Merulinidae > Orbicella > Orbicella franksi. The sequence continues at coordinate 31,167,635 of NC_138151.1, forward strand.
TGGCTGTTTTCATAACCTTATACTAGCTTGTGCACAAGTTAAATCAGCAAAACAAAGTTACATTGTTGTACCAAGAGAAATACTGTAAAAGGGACAAGTAAAACTTAAAAGATTTAATTTGTACCAAAACAATCTTAATCTCTAAAAGCTAATCTGGGCTACATGCACCCAACAGAGCACTCCATGTGACAAGAAAAGACAAATTTCAATTTCATTACACATACAGTAGAACTTCTTACATTGTGGGAAAGGCATTTTTTGAACATCGTAAAGAAACATGGTAGCTTACCACATCCCCAAACATCCACAGGCTTTCCATACTGTTCCCTATTTATGACCTCTGGTGACATGAAATGTGGTGTTCCTATGCGACCTACAAAATCAGTGTAAAATCACAAATCAGTGCATTATTCTTCCAATCTAAAACAATTCAAAATCAGTCTATGACATAGCCTTCTCAATCTCAGACTGCTAAATACAAAGCTTTATCCCTAGGCAGGCCGCTTACCTTCTACACTACCCAAAACCTACTCATTTTACATTTACATGTAGGTCTTAAGAGATATTAATATATACATGTAAAATCTTCTTCCAATCATATGCCCCCTGTTGTGGGGGCTTGTTCTACATCATTACAGAATTACATTATATTGGCAAACAAATTATGTGTTTTGCATTTCATAGAATAATGTTTATATTTATCTAATACAGTAAAACTACAATGAAAGTAACACAGAGTGGGATGCATTGATCAACAAATTACTTACCACTTGTGACGTAACCTTCTTCCCCAATTTCTGTAGCAACACCAAAGTCAGCAATCTTGATTGGAGCTGAATTCTCCTTACTTGATAATAGAATGTTATGAGGCTGTAATGAATCAGAAGCATAATTATAATAAACATGCCACACCGTACATCATGTATTTCCAATTACTGATAAATATAACATGCAGCTAGAAAAACAGTCAACCCCCCTACCCCTTCCCCCTCAAATCCATGTGCAGCCACCACTTGCAATCACACACCCCTCTTCAATATGCCAAACAAATACATTTATTACACCTTAAACGTTGCTGTAAAAAATGCTACAGAAACAATAAAGTTTGACAACCAGCCATTTTCCTAGCAACCTTTCATAAGCAGCCAATTCTGTCTAAAAGATAGGATAATTGCTCCCCGACAATGCTTGTACAGGGAAATTTCACACGAGTCCCGTGTTCTGGCCTCTCATACATGACCACATACAGTGTAGCACGGGTATTGTGGGTGGTCATTTGTAGGAGATTAAAGCAAACAAAGATCGTCACTGAAACACTTTTCATAAAAGATATAGATGGAAAATATTTGCTATGGACAGTGCTTGTCCCAAAAAGCAAACAGTTTTCGAAGAGCAAAGCTCTACAAAACTGTGAGCTTTGAGGACCAAAAAATTAGACAATTTCCAAGAACAAATATCCAGGTACATTTTTGGTCTAAACATATTTCTAAGACAAGGCTTTTCTGTTTGATAGATCTTGAACAGGTTACACAAGATCAAAGAACTCTTGTACAGCCTGTTCAAGATCTACCAAACAGAAAAGCCTTGTCTTAGAAATATGTAATCAACAACTAAGGCAGGATATTTATCAGAGTAAGTTTCTTAAGATTTGTTAGTGAACGTACATGTAAATGCAAATAACGTTCCCAGATGGACTATCTTTTTAACTATTTTAATGTAAGAAATTGTGATATTCTCTGTTATAAAACTAGGAATAGTAATGACCTTATTTTAGAAAAAGTTAACTTGGAATGCACCAAGCGTGCCTTTTTCTACAAAGGTGCAGCTATTTTTAATAATTCCTTTTAATGTAACATAATTTTAATGAAACTTTTTACTAGTTTTACTTATTTTTTATTTATTCATTTATTTATTTATTTATTTATTTATTTATTTATCTTTTAACACAGGACTTGCATTGATAGCAGTTTTTTCTTTAAAAATGATGCAGCAATCCTGTATAGATATGTTTTAATTATTATTTATTATTATAGTTTTCATAAGTTTTTTTTACCTTGAGGTCACGATGAATAATATCATTTTCATGACAGAAAGACACTGCTTCCAGAACTTGTCTGAGGTAGTGACTAAAACAATAAGATCAACATTACAAGATGAACATTCTCCACATTTTAGGATGCCTGGCAGGCTGGCTGTGTTGGGTTGTTCATTGAGTGGTTTGGTTCAAGCCTTGTTGTGGTCGCTGTGTGTTGTTCTTGGGCAAGACACTCACTTGTTAGTAATTACATGTACTGGGGAATGCATGGCAACCTAATGATTCGCACGCTTGACTCCAGATCAAGCGGTCTGGATGTGAACCCTGGCCGGGGTCATAGTGTTGTGTTCTTGAGTTGGACACTTCACTCTCACAGTCCCCCTCTCCACCCAGGTGTACAAGTAGGCAAATTGTTGAGGCAACCTGACAGATTGCCTTGAGGTAACCAGTGATGGACTAGCATTTCATCCAGGAGGGAGTACGGTAACAATACTCGGGAGTAGCCTCTTCATGCTACAGAGATCAGAGGTTAGCACCAAGAGCTATCAGCCAGATGACCTTAAGAAGCTTCACTTACCATTACTACTTTCACAGTATCCACCAAGTATACACTATCCATGAGTATAGTTTGGTGGCTGTGAATTGTTGGGACATTTCTACTTGAGGGAGAGTGATACAGTTTTAAAATAATTTTCCTGAAGTCTGACATCCATTTGTTGCTAGTACATTACAGAGTAGAACATTAGACAATCCCTTGAGTGATCATTTTCTTTTATTCTCGTCAACTGTCTTTTTGATAATGCAAGAATACAGTAAGGAGAAATAAGCCAGTGCTCAAGCTTGGAAACTAAAGGATAAATCAGTAGAGTTCTCACCTTGCTACAGCTTCACTGTAAACAAAACCTGCATGAACACGGTTCACTATTTCAAAACACAAGTCTGCACCATCCATGCTGTAAAATAAAAGAGAATTGGAATAAATCAAAATGAAATAAAAATTCCTTGTTGGTGAAACTCATTATAAATTAGTTCATCAAGTTTAAAGGAAGGAAATCATTAGCTACACTGTAGCATAGATTTTTACAACTTTATGTCTAGATTTTCTCTTTCAAGTTTGAGTTGAGAGGATATATATGAAACAGTCAAGACAGTATTTGACCACATTTACAAACACCTTGAAGTTCGTCAAAAATACTCTGCTACACGTTGTGCTTTTAACTCTCTTCTTGCTATTTGAAAATGTGGTGAAACACAGTTTTGAATTGTAGTCCCAAGACATTGCTTTCTATTGGTCAACACCAGGAACACAGTACCAATTTGAAAGTCTACGCATGGAAACCGACCAGTGTCTGCATTCTCAGTGCCAGAATAAAAAGCGACTCAATTTGACATCTACTCTCTTTTTTTGTTCATTGTTGAACCAAGATAAACCTGAGGTCCACAGTGGACATGAAAAAAATACAAGGTCAACAAAAAATTAAATGTCAGAAAGAATGCCCAGCTGCAAGCAGTTAGATGAAAATGCATTCCAAGTGATCCAGATAAAAAAAAATATACGGATTTTTTTTAACCATTCAGATTGAGCGATCAACAATTTTGTCTAGGTAGTAGTTGCCTAAATTGACGTGCAGTTTCCTCCTCATGGATTGTTTCTTTGTTTGGCAAGCATAAGCTTGGGAACACCACATTTTGGAACTTAAAGGTTACTATAAGTTTCTGGATTATTTATATATTGCACTGTGTATATGTACATGTAATTTCTGAAAGTATGTTTTTGGATTTAATCTCCAATAGTATGTTTTGTGAATACTTACTACTCAAACACCATGTAAATATGGCCATCCATCGAGTAAGCCCCTATAATTTCCACTACAAAAGAAAAAAATACCAATACAAAACAGGTACACAAAGTCATGTAAATAGTTAATTTTATAATATCTTCCAATCAGATTAAAATTACCCTGCAAATATCAAAGAAAGTTCCTTAGTCAAGAATAACATTTTTATTACTTCTTAGCACAGGAAAACATCAAAGAGAGACATAAAATTATTGATGATAAATTATTAACAACAAACAAATAAACTGTAGTGGGAATGGAGTCTGTTTCTAACTTCTCAACTTCCTTTCATGATAATGTTGTTAGGTAGTGCGCTAAAACGTCAAGGCGTTCTTTTTAATTTTTGTATTCTTAGTAAAATGCCTTTCTAAATAAACGATTGTTCTATTATTTCAGTGGTGTAGTTTGAGGATTTATATCTGTCTAGTAGTCATGCGATCAGTTTGCATAAGACACAATTACACTAATGTCAACATCTGAGGAACAAGAAAAGGCTGACACATAAATTTTTGCATTCGTAGTAAAATGCCTTTCTAAATAAGATTATGATCATTCTATTTTTTCAGCGGTATATTTTGAGAATTCATCACTGATAATCAGCCAATCAGTTTATATAAGACAGAATTACACCAGCTATAACAATATCAGCTAATTTCTAATGTTTTAATATCAACAGCACAACTCAAATGACAACATGTGACACAGAAGAAAAGTCTGACACATGAATTACATGGGACAGGATTTCCAGATTCACAAAGTATGATAATAAGGTCAATCACCTCAAAAGTCCAACTCAAAAGGAATGATATTAAAGTCATCTGGAACAAACTCACCAGAAAATACTTGTTTCTGAATGCATAATATAGTTGTTTGAGCAGGTAATAAAGACTCAATTCAATTCTTTATTTACACTATCTATATAGGGCATTTACATACATAATTTCATTAAGGTAAAGTAATGATTTTATGGTAAGTAAATTTATGTGTGATCGGTGACCAAAGTAGCAAGAGCTTTCTGTTTCATATTTAGAAAGTAATCTTGCAATAATTATCATTACACTGTCCAAGTATTAGCCGACAGACCATTCAAAAATCAAAATGATTATTCTAGTCAATTTCCTTCTAGGTAAGTAACTCTTCACTCCCATTTCTCAGTCTGAATCAGTAGTCGTTGGTGTTCAGTAACTCTGTGTTTGAATTTATAAGCCAGCATGATACAGGTATAATGGTCAAAGTAAGATAAAATTATAGAACGATTTTATCCTTTTATGTTTTTCACCCTAAACATTTGCCAAGGCTTCAGTCCAGTACAATGAAGAAATTTGCTGTAAATTCTGCCAACATATCCTTTTGTTCTATGGCAACTTCAATGCAAATAAGATCATCTTTATTATCAAAATATTGCACTAAATCATTACATACATTGATTAAAGATCCAAGATCAGCTGTCATGCTGTAAAGGAGCATTCTTTTCGTTTACTCACTAAATCTAAGATTTTTAATTATACATACAACATGTATTTAGATGTCTTTTCTGTGTTTGATTAAAGGAAGGTTACATTAGACATTAAAATCGAACTTGCATTTCAAAACAGGAAATAATCATTTGATTTATTTCAGTGATTAAAAGAGATTTTTTTGTGGTCTAAAAAATAATGTTTAACTATCTCCCTTCCTAAAGGCATGTAATTTAGCTCTGATATTTTAATTCACAATCTCAGGGATTTCTGAAAGAATATATACTGTACATTGTATCAAACAGAATATGCTGTTTCCTTCGTCAAGGTCGATCAGTGGTCTCCAAGTACAATTATTGATAATGGATATATCTTATCACACACACAAAAAAAACGTGGACACGATAATCCCTGATAAAGGAGTGAATGTTTCTTACCAATATGTGGATGGCGCAATTTCTGACAAATACGGGCCTCCCTTTGTAAATCTGCGAAAATAATAAAAACACATAAAGCGCAGACATTTGACTGCCTCATCGATCAATCAATTTTGTTATTTCACTTAAAATTTGCATGGTTATGGATACCGCTTCGATAGAAAATGTTAGTCAAGCCTATAAACACGCAAAAACATACCGACGCGAAACAACCGGAAAATGGTCACAAAAAAATACAAATCTTGTTCTTTCAATTGATAACCCCGTCAGTGAGGATATATTAACCAAAGAAAACACATCTTGCTCCACTAACTGTGCAAGTCCAATATCTATGACACAAAGAATAAATGATGGTCAAATGTCGCGAGCACAACTTTAAGAGGAGTTCGCTTGCATTTAGCGTTGTGTTTGAGCGTTTTCCTTGGGGACATTGTGTCATAGGTTTCTTTCGAGTGTTTATATTGAAAAACAAAATTTATGAGAGCACTTTTCCTCCTGTAATTTCATAGCAATTTGGCCTTTAACAGCGCCGCTTGACAGCAAAAAAATAATCGACATCGAATGTTAAAGTACGCCGTATTTGCGACTTTGAGCACATGCAATATATCCAAATGCTTTTCATTACATTAGATTTAAAACATTAGCTTAGGGATAATAACTAAAATCCCCTTGCACAGGAATATTATGTATACAATCGGCAAGATAACGGTATCCTACCTTCCTCTGTAAGGCCACTGGAAGATGACATCTTCGCAAGGTCCACAATTTTCACCGCACATACTCGCTCGTTCATCTTGTCGAAGCATCGTCGAATGACACTGAAGGTTCCTCTGCAAACACATTAATAATTTCGCTTTGGAGTCTGCACATTTCGACTGTAATACAAACTAAGAAACATCAACAAGGTAATACAAGGAGATAAGAAGTCATAAAACTAAGATAAAAGCCAACCACGCGAACTAAAATGATTCGCAGATTCTAGAAAAAGTTCGCGCGACCCGTCAGAAAATCAACAAGTACACTAACTTTCCGATTTGCTCTTGCAGATCCAACCGAGCTGGAAAACCGTTCTCCATAGCATATGTTGGAGCGTTCCTTTCCAAGGAAGAGTTTCTGACCGCTGGATTTCAGGATTTCCGAGGTGGTACCCCAACGAGCATGGCTAAAAAAGTTAAATAAAATCGGTGGGCGAAAGGAAAATGCCTTGCCCAGATCAGATGAAATGACCACTGTAACAGCTGGAAGCTTGGCTACCTAGCTGCTGTGTAACCACTCCACATTACCGCAGGGCACAGGTATAGGTATCGAAACTATTTGGACCGGGAGATTGCAGCGTTCGGTCCTCAATGAATGAATCAATCAATCAATCGATCGATCGATCGATGTATCGATCGATAGATCAATCAATCAATCATTAGTCCGTGAGCGTCAAAGTTGTAAAACCGAGCAACGTCTTCCACATGCCTTGGAAAACACCCTTTGAGAGAGCGTGTGCTAAGAATGTTCAGTTCTTCTAAATTCTATCATAGCCACAAAACTAGCAACGGACTTGTTGACCTAATGATGGCTTGAGCGCGCGGGGAAAATTTACATTTTGAGGAGCAAACTAAACAGGTGATTTTCCTTTCTTTCCCTAATGTTTTCTGAAAAAAGTAAAAAAAAATAATGTTACAATAACTGCAGAAATTCTAGCGCGGTCAATGGCTAATTAGCAATTATTCCACGAGCGCGCATTGACTATGAGATGGTAGATAGTCAATGACACACGTGGGTGGAATAATTGTTTTATCAAAAAACGCCCCCCAAATACAGCAAACTAAGCTAAAATTAAAATTAAAATGCTCCACGAAACCAGACGTACGCTTACCACATTTGCAGAGCATGGCTCATAACCCCTGATGGCTAAGCGAATAAAAACTCTCGAATTGCATTATCCAAAGATACAGTTTTTTTTTTTTTGATTATCAATAAGCGGACAGGCAAATGAATTTATAATTTATGTGATGTGTCAAGTAGCGAGGCGACATTTGACAATTTATTATTGTAAAAACAAATTGACGTCATTTTTCATGCGTCTGTCGTGTTATCGACAATGAATTATTTCGTCATAACATTGTCAAAGTAGTCTGTGGATCCAGGAGACGATCGCCTCCTGGATCCACAGCTACTTTGACAATGCTATGACAAAATTCATGATCACTAACAGGATAGACGCATGAAAAACTGTCGTCAATTTGTTAATGTTTCTTTAGCTCTTCCTCAGCTGACCCTTTCTGTAGAGTTATAGAATTCGTAACACTTGTGAAACACTGGAAAAAAGGTGGAAACACTTAAAAACACAAAAAAAATGTGTTCTAGTTCTTAAAAATGGCTATCCACGAGGGAGAAACGGAAAAAGAGCATGATGTAGGAACAGCGTTGCCTTCTTGTGTTATATTCCTTTGCGTTACGGTGGTTTGCGTGATTTGTGAGAAACGTGCACCTGTTATCTTGGAGACTGGGTCGAGACTAATCGCCATGAATGATCAAGGACAGGAATTGTGGGTAAACTCGATTTGCAAAATGGCGCCGTCCTTCGAAGACGGAACACTTGTGCCAATAATTACGTTTTGACAACAATGTGAATGGGTTACGGCAGCGTTTTGCTGCCAAAGAGTTTTAACAGTTATGACCGTTGAACACCCCTCATCCGCCAAAAAGGTGAGTTTTGCAGACAGTAAATCGCTCGCTGTTTACGTAAAGCTAATTTGTATTATATTCGAAGTTTTAATTTTTTGAACGTTATGCAGATTTTCATTCAGTGTTTTACTATGTCGTTCAATATGACATGTGGTACTTGAGTCATCACGCTTACGGAGGAAACGACTGTGATCAAATCTTCTCTAAGAGATTTAACTATCGGATACATAGTTAAGCGTAAATTTGTTTTTGAAATAACAGTAAACTACCATGCTCTTCGTAAAAACGTGAAACTACGGTAATCCATTTGTACTTTATTTTATTTTACGCAGCTGTACGTTGTACCAAATAAAATTCTCTTTTGATAGAAATTATTCTTAGAAGTGAATATATGAAAGATCGTATATTTGAACTGCGGAGAAAGATGTGAAGACATGATTGATCATTGCAGTTATTTTCACAACTTAAGCAGTGGTGAAATTAAACCCTAAATTTTTTTCAGGCCATTTTTAGACGCTAGGGTCAGCCTCAAATGCATTCTCAGAAAAAAGTGCGAGAACTAGCTTAGTCCTTTTACTTAATGTTCATGGGTGTTATAAGAAACACAGCTGACATAATTCTGTTGAAGTCTTTCAAAGTGTATTTTTCTGTTATTTTTTACTTGATTTTGATACCTTAGAACATAAATATTTCCTAACGGTTGTGTAATATATATTGGAGTAAGGTACAATGCAGACATCTAGTTTATATGGAGTGGTTTTTTTTTTTGTCACCTCAGGTTATAGTCAATGACGAGAAGGTGTCTCAACTCAAAGAGGCTACTGGTGCAACTTACGAACAAGCCAACCAAGCCTACATTGTGCGTGAATAGTTGTTAGATTTCCTGTATAATCAAGGATTTTTCTCTGGAAGGGGACACACTGATTTAATAACTACAGTCAAACCCCTTGTAAGTGACCACCCAAAATGTCAAGCCTAGGTAGTTGCTTATGGGAGGTGGTTGCTTACAAGAGGTTCCAAATATAGTAATTTGACTTGGAAACTTTTCAAATTTTGGAAAACTGGTCACTGGGGAGAGGTGGTCACTTACTATAGGTGGTTGTAACTGGAGGTTCAACTGTAGAGTGTTAGGCTGAATTGAGCCAAGTGGGTTCGTGTCCTGCTTGTGTTCTGCTCTGCTGTGGGTTCGTGTCCTGCTCTGGGTTCATGTCCTGCTCTGAACTGAGCCAAGTGGGTTCATGTCCTGCTTGTAGCTAGGGCCACTGTATTGATGCTTTTTAAAGCATTTTAATTAAAATTACTGTAAACTACTAGTACCTATAAATAGAAGGAAACAAAATACAAGTACAGTTGAACCCTGCTTTTTTAAACTCTCTGGGGAAATGAAATATAGTAAGAAATGGCAGAACTTCGAAATAGCCGACAGTAAATGAATGAAGGGCAAATCAAACAGAAATGGTATTGAGTTCGAAGTAACAATTAGCAAGGCTGAATTAGTGTAGTCCAGCTGTAGCTGAAATTGAAAATTAGCCAAGATCAAAAGATTTATTACTGCACATAGGCATAATCTGCCTTTAGTTTTGTAAAACCTACAGTAGTAGATAGCTCATGGATGCTGATGTAACTGTAATACTGGGCTAACAATGTATACTCTAATTTTGTTTGTCAGTAACTTTTAAATGCTGTTGTTTTCAATGTATACAGGCTAGTAATCACGACATAGGACGTGCCGTATCCATTTTAACTGACCAACAGGATCATAGTGCTTCATATAAGGTGTGTATCTATAAATATGTACCCTTTTAATTAATTAATAATAATAATATGTACAGTATATTAATTTTACTCATCCAAAAAACCGGTACTAGGTATAGTGGCTCAATCAGCAGAAGGCAAAAATCATCATCTGCTTCTGCAGACAATCTTGTCGAGTTACTCTGCCTAGGTATTCACTTGACTCTTCAGAAAAGCTGACCAAATCAGCTGCCCACTCCAACAATTGAGCTGTCTACTTCGAAACTTTGCTACAATGCTGTTAATTCTGGGATAACCTATCAAAATATCAACTGGTCATGACCTGCAATGAACTGATATCCCATTCAGTGTGGGTTGTATTTAATAAGTTCACAACAGTTCATAGAGCGTATACAGAAAAGGCCTTTTTAACATTTTAAAGTCTCCCAATAATAAGTATTAAAATAATTATTAAGACTCGTATTTAAAAAAAAAATCATTTTGCGCTCATTTGGTGCACAGGATACATATACAACTGTAAATTTTGATTAAATATTAAAATATTGGTATACAGACTTTGAATTTGTTTGAAATATATGTACACATATTTCAAACAAATGGTGTGTTTCTGAAGAAAATTTTTGTGCAGTTCCAGAATTTATCCATGCCCAGGGTTGTAGCCAAGAAAATAGTCTCCTGGCTAAGATTTTCAATGAGCTGGTCACCATTTTTCCCAAGAGACCAGGAACAAATTTTTCGTCCCCAATCTTTTGCAACACCTTGAATACAGGGCTACCAAGCTTCATGTTTACAAGATGGTGGACACAGTACATGGAAAGATAACATGCTAAACAAGTGCTCAAAACAAGATTTTATTTCAATTACTTTACTTGTCACAGTACCACGGATACTCAAGGTAGTCAGGAATTTATTCCAAACTTTTCATTTAGACAGTGTGATATGGATCAGATATCAAGTGATTGTACGTGCATAACCTAAAGACAGTTCATTGCCCTTTACCGAATGATCACATGACAAAATCCAGTTGGCAATCATGTCTTTCTCAGCTGGCAAATTCCACTGACGGCAGGCACTTAGCGACAACCCTGCATGTTGCTGGAAAGTCACTGGAAATTCTGAAGTATAGGAGGTGACAGGTCTCAAAAGCCCAAATTTCCAGAGAAAAGTATAAAGCTATTCTGGAATTTCCAGTGGGTTGAGTGGGGGGAAGGGGAAGGGGGTTATGCTAAAATCTACAGTGGGAGGGGTATGGATATTTTCTTTAATTAAAAAAAAAAAATCTTTAATGAAAATTCCAAATTACATGACATTGAACAATTCAATCCAATGAATTTGAGGACAGCTTAAAACAGAAAACAAGATTCCTTAATATAAGCCACCTTAGTGTATAATTGTATGATTGTATACCTTGTTAAACATCCTATATTTAAAGACAGACTGTACTGTGCATGTAATTCTTAACATCTGTGTCTTTTGTCTTTCACAGGGTGTTGCAAACCAAACAGGTATGTTTTTTGTATAGCTTCAACAAAAACTTACAGGGCTTCACACAAGTCCCACAAACATCTGCAGTTTGTCAGTTCAGATTTCTATAGTAAACTAAAGAATACTCGTCTGAACAGCACAAAAAAGAAATTTATTTAATGTTATATTTCATTTTTTTCTTTTGTACAGGAACACAAACCTTTATTGGACCACAAAAACCAGAAAGTAAGAATTTAATGTTTATATTTTCAGCTGTAGTTAGGTTAGCCTACATGTAGCTTAACCTTACCTTGTGTAGATCAAGCACAATGGCCTAATGGTTAGTGCATTGAGCACTCTCTGTTTGAATTCTGGCCAGGGTCAATACATTGTGTTCTTGAGCAAGATGCTTAACCTCTCTCAGTGTTTCTTTCCACTCAGGTGTATGCATGGGTGACAGGGAATTTAATGCTGCCTGGTGTAACCCTGCAGTGGACTAGAATCCAATCAAGCGGGAAGTAAAAATACTCCTAGTCACTTTATATATGCTACAGAAGCTAGGAGATCCGGCTATATGGGCCACTGTCCTGACTAAGACCTAAATACGGCAAAAACCCAGTAAGAACCTGTTAGGCTAAAACTTCCCAGTGAAGCACCCATCACATAAGAACCACTGTAGGCTAAAATCTCAATACAGGTTCTTATTTTAAAATAGTTTTTTTTTCAAATATAATAAAGTACATTGCAAGTGATACAAAAAATGTAGCAAAAACTAGCCAGAACACTGGCAGGCTTTTAAGACCTCAATACTGTACTGTGAATGATTCAACATAAAGGCCACACCAATGCGTGCGAGTTTTTGTTTTTGTTTTTGTTTTTAACCAAAATAATGAACCTGATTAAGAACCTAGGTAGCCTAATTTTATAGTAAACACCATTTATATAAGAACCTATGGAGGCTAACTTGAAAAAACCTAGGTTCTTATATGCAGGTTTTTACTGTAGATGCCAATGTTGTCTAACTGTTCATTTTTAAGTCCATTTATAGAAAGACAATACAATCTTAGTAATCTATGTATTTATTAAATTTTGATTTAACCTGTTCTTTGTGTTTCATTTTCAAACTTGTAGCAGATGTAATTGACCTGACAAAGGAAAATGAAGACCTAGACTTGGCCATTGCACTCAGTTTGAGAGAGGCACAGGTGCACAGTTTTCACGCTTCAGTTCAGTTTTAATATTAATCATATACATGTATAATAACAAAATTCTTGATCCTAATAATTTGGTTGTCTCTGCATGCCTATTTGTTGTTATGTAAATTGCTGCACAATCACATGGGCATCTAACTGCACGCATCCAATTTCAATTACTTTTTTAGTTGGATACCTGTAAGTATAATCAATTAAGTATTTGCGATTGCACACAATTGGTCTAAATGCGTCACAGGACTGACTATTCCCCAGCTAAAACTGGGGAATATCTGAGTTTCAAAACACGTGTGTTGCACAAAATATTTGAAGGATAGCAAACGCAATAGCCTGCATTTGGTGCGAAAATATGTTCGCATATTTGTCCTTGGACAGTATCTGTTCCCCAAAGCTGACAGTTTTCCTCCAGCCACACTCTCAGAACAGATAGTGTGCGCAGACAAATACCCTAAATGTATGTTGCTAAGGGTTTTGTTCTGGCACATCTCTGTGAAAGGTTTGTTCAATTCAGAAGGGCTTATTGACAGTTGTAGTACTATTAATGTTAAAAGGAATTCATTTGGTTTTCAATAACAATTAGAGATTAATAAATTGTGAGCAGAACCTACCCAGGAGAGGTGAACAATCAAGTATCCAAGAGCCAATAAATGCAGAATAAATTTTTAAGGGTTAATACTGTAGTTTCCAGCAACTTTTATTTTATCCTTCAGTCATTTTATTTTGGCTGCACGTTTGCACTAATGAAGCTTTTAAAGCTACATGTGAATTCAGCAAAACTGAAGATTTCAACAATATTTGATTACATTACAGGGAATTACTGTAGAAGAACAGGATATTAGCAGGTATTAATACAATGTACTAAACCATTCAGTTTCCTGGTAAGTCTCTTCAGCGCTTGAAAAAAATTTGAAGAATTCCAGCTTGCCTTCGGACAAGCAGCTCTCAAATTTTGCTTGCCCTGGGAGAGGCTTAGTTGACTCCTCTTTACTTAATCGCCAGACAACTTGCATGGGCCCTTCCCCATCGGGCAACTAGAAATGAAACTTGCTTGCCTGCCAGGAAAATCTGCTTGTCCCGTCAGACAACCAGACAACACTTTTTTCACGTCCTGCTCTTGTATCTAGTTTGACTTTTCCATGATGTGATACAGCTTTGCACAGCCTGACCTATCATCTCTAGGGGGCAATTAAATGATCAAAAATTTCATACCACCCTGGAATTTCATCCTATTTAGGTACAACATGCCTAATTTTTTTCCTTTTTGTTTTTGTTTTTTTTTTTCTTTCGTTTGTCTGTTTCAGGGTTTTAGAGGCAAGTTTAGCTGAGAACAAATCTGGACTGAAAAGAAAGAGAGGCGATCCTTGGGTGAGATTTGTGGATCCTGTGAACCCTTATGAACGACAACGGCAAGATGGGTGTCCTGTGGGCTTGAAGAATGTTGGAAACACTTGTTGGTTTAGTGCTGTGATACAGGTAAGGTGTATATTCTATGTGACTCATTCCTGAATTTCAGATATGCAGCTACCATGAAGGCCGCGTATAGCAAGCGAACAAACTTGGCAGCTCTATGGTCCCTTAGTTATGGATTCTGCTACTCCTCTTTCCTGATGGCCAAGTGTATTTTTTGGGGAAAATACTGTAGTTGAGAATATTTGGAATAGAGATGCTATATGAAATTAAATTTTTGTTTTGATGATTAATTGTACTAGCAAGTGTTTTTTTGTCGGTGGTGGTGGGGGGGGGGGGGGGGGGAGAAGGGGAATGCTAACTAGTTTAACTGACTGCCAGGTTTAATTGTACTGATTATGTGGAGGACAGCTAACTAAAGATGCTGATCAGTATTTGGAAGTAATATATCAAACATGGAAGATTCTGTTTGGCCATATTTCCAAACAGAGACATCAAGAAGAACATTGAAAATACAATGAACAGCATAGCATTTTCAACAAATTTCTAGGTGTTTGGAATTGCCATCAAATACGTTTCTTAGTATTTGATTATCTTCTCAATTGAAGTAAAACTGAAGAGAAAAGAGGGGGAATAAAATCATAAAAATCTATGCTAATTAAGACCAGATATCGCAACACGGTCACGGTCATAATTTATTCCTTTGTTTAAACTCAAGATCAATGATTAAACACTTTGAGAAGTTAAGTTTTAAATTGCACCCTCAATCACTGCTTCAGTTAAAATAATTTCATGGCTGGATTAGTAAACAGGGCTGCTAAAGAAATCCATTCAAGGGTCAGATTATCAGGTTTGACTGGTTTTTACTGTAGTTATCAAACCTGTTCGATGCTTGTATGATACAGTTGAACATAATCTTCACTTGAGTAAGATGATGTTTTAGGTGATTAATCAAATCACATAACTCTTGACTAAGACACTGGCATAGGTGGTTAGGTTGAGCAGCTGTCAAATTATCTCATCTTGAGTGTGTGAAGACACATTTTACATTTTCCTCAGTGAAGGATTATTTATCTATCAGGTGGTACTTGTCAAATACTAGATATCTTGCATCAAATAGTTAAGATAATTATGTCATTTCATATGATGTTGTGTTGTCTGTTACTATCAACAGTCTTTGTTTCATCTTCCTGTTTTTCGACGTCTGGTTCTGTACTATACTCCACCATTAGATCCTCAAGAGAAACAAGAGGTGAGCACTTACATTCCACACCCTGATATCATCAAAGAAAGAAATAAAGTGCTTGGAGAGAATTAAATGATTTACATTACGTTACGTTATGTTACGTTACAAACTGCCACTTGTATAGTCACACTTGACAAGTTCATTTAAGGGATTTCTACTGGAAAATTAAGCATGAGTTCTCAAGACAGCATATATAACAGAAGTGCCATTAACATGAAATTTGTTTTCTCATGGATTTGTTTTGTAGGATGGTTATCGTGTTTCCTTCATGACTGAACTACGAATCCTATTTGCATTAATGCTTGGTAGTAAAAGAAAATATGTGGACCCAACCAAGGCTGTGCAGGTTTGGTAGAAAACACGTACTGCATGCTTTGTAAATTAAAGTTTAAATAAAAAAATTTCAGTTTCTTCACAGGGTCAACCATAATTATTGTCACTTGAAAAAGACAATTGAAGTACTTATTAACTGATTTGTTTTCAGATCTTAAAGGAAGCTCTGAAATATAATGGCAGTGAAAGCAATCCTGGTAATCAGCAGGTGTGTGTAAATAATTTACAATTAAAACTATTTTTTGCTCTGGTTTGTGCACTTGAACAAGGTGGAGGGCATGTTAGATTTATGCTCCAGAAGATAAACTGTGCAATCATATTAACCATCTTCCTGTTGTCTTCCTGGACAAGATGCTTAGCTCTCATAGTCACAAAGCCTTTCTCTACCTGTGAGGCTGTATTTAAATGGAAATCTCTAGAAACGAGAAGCTAAGGACAAAGTGAAGACGAAGACGAAGAGTGATTAAGCACACAGGAAGTAATAGCCTACCAATTTGCAGAGTACAACTGCAGTGTAGCCAAGATGAAAGGCTCTCTTGCTTCGAAGACTGCAGTCAGTGCAGAAATCTCAACATTTCTGTAAATTTTTCAGTAGACTGACAGAGAATGTTTAATTACATTTTTGATTAGGGGAGTGTTAAGGTTGAATAGCAGTTAAATAAAAAGCTTTTAAAAACTGCCAAAACAGAATCTAAATGAGATCTGTAATGCTTATGCAGTTGCTAGATAGAACAGCTGGAACAACATATGAATTTTTGTTGAATTTCCCATAATTTGTAATAATTTGCTGACTTGTTAGACAGGGACTTCATTAAGGTCCAGGCACTGAGCAAAGTGACCTGCTGTGAGAATGACTCTGCCTGCCTGATTTGACAATCTAGGGAAAGTTTTTGTGATAAAGAAGTTCAGTTCAAAAAGTGTTGTCTGCCTGTGAAAACCAGTTCCCTCCTACCGAAAACATTAATGAAACTCCTGTTTAGAATTGTGGCAATTGTTGGATCTGAAAGGCTTACTGTAACTAATTGTAGAGTTCCATTCAGGTGGAAGTAACAGTGTGCCTGGTTGCTTCATACTTGTGTTACTCAATCTTTAATAGGTTGCAACTTGCAGGACTTCTCTTCTGCAATGTTACTGAAATGCTTGTTTGTTTTCATAGGATGTTAGTGAGTTTACTCACAAGCTGCTGGAGTGGTTGGAAGACTCATTTAAAGTAGACCACAACAATAGTGCAAAGAACATGCCAAAAAGAAGGTCAGTAAGACAAGCAACATCAGCAACAGCGGTAATAAAGTAGCATGCTATGCTGACTATTAACTGTGAGAGGAAAGTTTCCTCTCACAGTTCCTTTCTCTGGCCACGTTTATAACTGGGTACCGGTCAATTTAATGCAGGGGGTGACCGCATGATGGACTAGCATCCCATCTTACAAGTGACTAATAGTGACTAATAACTTATTAGTCACTATTACCGGTAGTTACTCCTAAGATGGGACGCTAGTTTATCGCGGCAAGATGGCTGGAATTATTGACTATTTTCCTTTCTTCCAGTAGCAGCAAAAACAAAATTTGAAATTGCTGCAGTACTAATTAATGAGATGGTTGCAAGGCAGGGTTCTCTTATACTTAGTACCACGTGGTTCCACTTTGTGCATATAATATGGGGGCAATGGTTAGTTAAACCAATTTTATCTAACAATCAAGGTGATACAGACACTAACATCTGCTAGCTAAGGTTGCAATACTGAAAACTAATCAAAAAAGCTGTTTTTAGTATACTAATTAAAATGAGATGTTGCCAGAATGGTAACTTAAATATGATTTTATCTTGTTGTCCAGTCTTTTGCTAAATACAACTGTTTAAATTTCATTCCATGGATAGCATAACATTTCTTTTGGGATTCCAATATTCTTTTTTTGCATTTGCAGTGGTAATGATCTCAATCCAGTTGTTGAACTGTTTTTTGGACAATCAAATGTGGAAGGTGTTTATGAAGGTAAGTTTTCCAATGCAAGGGTCTTTGTTGTAGACAGACAAAGCACTGCTTCACTGTGTCTCTAAAGGGTCACTATCACAGTGATATTTTTTTTAGTGAGAGGCGTGGTGGCCTCATGGTTAGTGCACTCATCACCAGATTGGGCGGTCCAGGTTCAAGCCCTGGCTAGAGACACTGTGTTGTGTTCTCGGGCAAGACACTTTACTCTCACAGTGCCTCTCTCCACCCAGGTGTACAAATGGGTACCGGCGCATTTAATGCAGGGGGTAACCCTGCGATGGACTAGCATCCCATCCAGGGGGGAGTAGAAATACTTCTAGTCACTTCATGCTACAGAAACCAGGATAAGCTCTGGCCTGATTGGCATGGACTTAACCATTACTCAGTGATCTTGCAGTTTTGACAAAACAGTGCTAAAGTTATCCTGCTTACAAGTAGTTTTTGTTTCTGACTGTATTATCATCTTTGTGGTATTTTAATCTGTGTCATTACAGGGAAGACGTTCAGCAAAAAGGAAACATTTGGCGCATTTCCTCTTCAAGTTCAGGGGTATGGTGACCTTCATGATAGTTTAGAGGGAGCCATGGCTCAAGTGGAGATTGAGCCTGTTGGACCTGAGGGATCTCACAAGTCTGGACAAGAGGTTGGAGACATATCATACCATATAGAGGAAGGGAATTGGGATTTAAGGGAAAAATTGTACCCTAAAATTGCTTCTTTTCCAACTCCTTCTACCCCCTGCAAAAAAAAGTAAACAAAATTTGAGATCTCCCCTAAAAAATGCCGGATTATTAAGCCATTTCCAACTTTTTAGTTTGTTTACCATCAAGCCTTCACTGGAACTTTAACAAATTATGGTCTTCTCCTTTTTTATTAATAATCTGAGCTTACAAATGTGGTATGCGACTTATACTTAAGCGTTTATGGTGCATTGTTTGTTTTATTTCAGCACTGGTTCACTGGTCTTCCAGTTGTACTGAAGTTTATGCTCTCCAGATTCCTGTTTAATCAATCAACTGGCCGAGCAGAGAAAATCCACGAGAGGTTCTTGTTTGACCGTGTTATCTTCATGGATCGGTATGGACTGAATGTGCAGATCCACTACTCTTTTAACCTTGCAAGTATATTGTAGTACTAAGTGGGCAGGTTAAAGGAGCTCACTCATGTTATTTCGAGTTATTTCCACGTACAAAATTACATTTGAATTGAAAGGAAACCTGAAAATATTCATTTGCAAAGAAAGAACAACACCAAAGAGATCATAATAAACCATAAAGGAACAAGGATGGTTTAGGATGGAGAAGATTAACACGGATGACAAACTTGAAAAATTCAGGTCAAACTTTTCAAGGTGTGCAAACCATGACGTAGCTCCTTTAAGAAGGCTTCATGTTAATTATGTCAACTGATTCCAGCATTAAGTTGAACACAATGTCACATTTCATTCAGGTACATGGAGGGTAACAAGGAAGTTACGCGAAGATACAGGGAGGAGGTAAAGAAGCTGAAAGAGAGAAGAACCAAGCTT
This sequence comes from Orbicella franksi, assembly GCF_964199315.1. Lineage (NCBI taxonomy): Eukaryota > Metazoa > Cnidaria > Anthozoa > Scleractinia > Merulinidae > Orbicella > Orbicella franksi. Next base: position 31,187,018 of record NC_138151.1, read on the forward strand.
AAAAACAGCCTTGAAAAGTAAGTACACTTTTGGTGTTCGGTGGTCCCGAATTCAATTCCCACATGCCTTGTAAACAGTCAACTGGTCAGCCTCCCACCAGTTGGGATTTTGAATAATGGGATTTACCATGCTAAAAAACACTTGGAGCGGTTTTCACTTGAGTGTCGAACAGTAATTGGTTTAGCATCCACTACGTTACACGATTGGCTTAAAAAAACTCGCGCCACTTTTTCATCCAATCAGAAGTAAAACCAAAACCAATCGTGGCTCGCTCCACACGTTTTCCCGCGCTTTACGTCAGCTACATGTATTTGCTTCGAGTTTTGATTGGTTCACTGGATTGTCTTTGTTCTTTGTGATTGGCTAGAGTGATAACTTTGGTTTTGGTTTTACGACTCTGAACTGAAAACTATGCACTGTAATGAAGTATTTTATTTATTTTAATTATTTTTATTTATTTTTTTTTTGTCTAGGTTTAGTATAAACCTACCAGCGTGCGCCCTCGTCAACTATCACGCGTTAAACAGAAATCTCGAACTCATAATCAGGGTTGTGCTCTAGAGGTGCTCAGTTGCCACAGGCGACTAACTTTTGCCTTAAATTGGGCGGCTGGAAAAACTTACCATTTTCATATAAGCTTAACTGTTAGGCACCCAGGATTTCATGGTTAGGAACCTTTGGGCTTCTCGTAATTTTCCATAGACCACAGCCTTGTAATGTATTTGTTAGATATACCAGGCTACAGTTTCTGAATGCCTGCGAGAGACTTAGATGATTTCCCAAACTCCAGGTGCATTTTACCCCTTCTAATGATTGCTCATTTATGTCGTTCCTTATTAAGGTACCTTAAGTACGGACAAGGATCCAAACGCTGTCCAATCCAAGACGTACTAGAGAGCACCATGACGTTTGTACATAGCACACCCCCCTCTAGCGACGAACTCGACTCTGATGTAGATGTAGACATGAAAACTCCAATTTCTGGCTCACCCACCCCTATGAGCACGTCGGGTATGGCGACAGATACACCCGCATCCACCCCCTCACCGTGCCCCTTGTCCGAGGTACGGTGGAACCCCGCCCCGCGTCACGTGACAGAAACAGAAGTGGCTGTGTTGGAGGGGTGTCTAAGACGCTGGAGACAAGAGATGGAGCAGGATGTTAAAGGTAGGGCACCGAAATGATCAAACATCTAGTTTCTCCTTACAGTTCCGGTGCATCGTGAAGCAGACACGCGATCTGAATAAAGAACATCATAAACTAGGCGACTTGTCTTGATGAATCACCAAATTCTCACATGTAGCTGTACTGTAGAAGAAATATATGATGTGAACTAAAGAGAATTTATGTCTTACACAAAAACATTTAGTGCAAACCCCGGCATAACAAAAACCCAAAAAGGCAGGCTCTGTTTCTCGCAATTATGTAATATAATGATCCATCCATGTTTTTGTTGTACGTTTGTCAAGTTGTCGAGTTAAAGTTGAGAGAGAACCCCAAGGTGAAGCTTCACTCTTCCGACTTTTTCTTCCAATTTCACGGGTGCACCCCGGCATCACTCCATGAACCTGTGCTATTGGCGCGGTCTGATTATTTAGTCAGCACGTAGAAAACATGTCAAGTCCGTTTTGTTTGTAAGAAACAGAAGACTTAGAATGGCAGAGCTGTTCACTGGTGTGACACCGCAAGGTGTAACAAAACTAGCAATATCAGATATAAAGCTTGACTTAACGGTAGACTTCAAGACTCTATACTTCTTCTTAATGATCATCGTGCAAGAAGGGCGAACGCAGAGGAAGAAATGGTCCCTTCACCATTCTTTTTCCTGAATTTTCGAATCGAGAGGAAACGTTTTCTCGCGTAATTAAAAGCAAAAGAATAGCCCATAACGTCTAAAAACAGTTGCGACGACACGGACATAGTTCGCGGAAAATTTAACATCTATTACAACTTGAGAGAGTGGTGGAATCACACCTTTCTCTTTTAATCTTCTTGATCTTTTTCTTCTTTGAAAGATCTCAACGCCCATCTTCGAGAAACAGAAGACGTTATATCGACTATATATGATGATGCAAGTCTTAAAAAGGTGAGTTGAACCATGATCCACCTAGCATCTCTGTAATTTGTCAAGCAAGCAAGTGATTGGAACACTTGGCAATCCTGATCAAAGGTAAGTCATGTCATGTATGAAGAAGTATTACTAGATAGCGAATACTGGACTTTCCCTGCAGTTTTCTAGGGTTGTTAAGCAACTGAGGGCCCGATAATGGGGTGACACCTTTCGGAGTACCCTTGGGTGCTCGGGCAATTCTTTGATTTGTCGGTGAAAATCGGAAACTTTACGAATACTTAACAAAGCTGTGTTATATACAGCAGTTGGTCTTCCCCCCTCGAATGCCAGCATTTGGTTCCATCAAAAGCTGGTTGGGTTGTAGCTTACATTTCAAAATACGAGCATCGTTTGTCTTTAGAGCCGGTTAATCGAATTATCAGGAATCTGTGACTTCAAGCTCTTCTCAAATGATTACGCTAACCAAAGCAATTTCCAGGTGGAGTTAAGTGATATTTGGGTCAGGTGTGAAATACGATAGAGATTACACCGTATTTTTATCCTCTATTTTGGACTGGAACTAGCTTGCAATGGAGGCTCACGCGGGGAAATATCATTAAAAATAAAGAGATTAATGTCATTTGCATGTGAAAAGACTTCTCGCTTTAACCTCAGTTGCAGGCTAGGTGCAGTCCAACACCGAAAATACGAATCTGATGTAAATTAAGGTAATGGTTTCAAGAAGTGTGCTGCCAGCTCACACCAAACGTTTTGGGGACTGATTATCGCTCGTTTGGTATTGACGAGGTTCCACTGTAATTCTTGTTTTTGCAGCTGCCGTACCGTCTGCACGCAGTTCTTGTCCACGAGGGTCAAGCATCAGGCGGCCATTACTGGGCGTACATTCAAGATCCTAACCAACAGAGGTGGTGCAAATTCAATGACATCACTGTCAGCGAGGTCACGTGGGACGAGGTATCCCGTGAGTCACTGGGCGGCTTTCGTCACGTGAGTGCGTACTGTCTGATGTATATTGACGCTCGGCGCGAGGGCTGTATCGGCGCCGGCGGTAGCATTCAGGAGATGCCAGCGGACTTGCAGGAGCTCGTTGATAAAGACAATGCGGAGTTTGAAAATGAGATGAGAGACTGGGACGAGAAGCAGCTGAATAAAGCGGCTGCCGCGGGTAAGAGGACAATTGAAGATCAAAATAGGAATTCTCCTAACACATTACAGTGGGATCCGGTTATGAAAAGGACAAGCCAGGTGTCTGTATTATCCGGTTAGGGTTCGTAAGAGTCACGGAAAACCTGGAAAGTCATTGAATTTTATAATTTCATTTTCCAGGCCTGGAAAGTCCTGAAATTGAAGTGTGGGTCATGGAAAGTCATGGAAAAACAATAAACGTTCTGGGAATGAACAAGCAAAAAAAAAGAATCAAAAGTGGAAAAAATAACAAACAAGTCAGAAAACCAGTTAATTCCAGTAAAAAAAATAAATAAACACTAACACGCATTTTATGCGTCATAAGGTGGGAAAATACCATAAATAAGAGATTTTTTTACTATACTTTGAGAACAACTGCTTAACATAGGTCATGGAAAACTCGGAAAGGTCATTGAAAGGGTCATGGAAAGCCATGGAATTTCAAAAACCTAAAAGAGTGCGAACCCTGCCGGCTGTCGACATTAAGCGGGCTCCCAGAACAAACGTTACGAACACATTTTTTGGAGACATCAAGACTTGAGTATAGAATTTAAAAGCAAAAGAATGATGCTAAATGCCTTGACTGGAATTTGAGTTAGAAGTCATGAACCCCCACGCTCATTCAAACAGTCTGCATTCAAAGTTGACGTTCTTGTCCGTTTCGATCTCAACAACGTAATCATTTAGATACGCTATCTTTAATCTTGATCAGGAACTTCTGCTTTACCAAAATCGCAATTGATCGATTGATTGATTGATTGACTGACTGACTGACTGACTGACTGACTGACTGACTGACTGACTGACTGACTGACTGACTGACCGACTGATTGATTCATTGATTGATTGATTCACTGATTGATTGACTGACTGACTGACCGACTGATTGATTCATTGATTGATTCATTGATTGATTTCGACGCAGAAAACCAATGTAAATCCATAGTTCCCAGACCAGACGTTGTCATCGATGCCGAATCTTGTACCCAGACTCCTGACGCATCTGAAACTGATGAGGAATCTTCTCTGAACTCACTGCTAGAGGCTGCAAGGAGTCTGGGCGTGGAAGAAGCTCTGACAAAATGGTGCATTCAGCAACGGACCCGCCTGGAGAGGCTCGCCCGTGAATACTCACATGAGTACCCTGGAGATGTGCGCCTAGAGCACTTCGCCATCTACCTCATGAAATGTAAAGCTCCCGAACATACAATCAGCTTGGGGATACTGGAACAAATTGTGGAAGATATTAGGACACAAGAAGAAACGTGAGTTGTGTAGAGGGATTGAGAAAAAGGAGAGGAGGGAAAGAGACTGGGGGAATGAGAGAAGAGATGAATGGGAATTAGAGGGAAGGAAAGAAAAGAGAGGTAGAATGGGAGGGGAGACGGAGGGAATGGGAGAAGAGATGAATGAGGAGGAGAGGGAAGGGGTGCTGGGAGTGGAATGGAAACGAGGAATAGGAGCAGTAAAAGGGAGTGTAAAATGTTACTCTTTTTTATGGCTTTTGGAAAATGCTGCTTTTCACATTCCTTCCAATTGCTGATGGCAGAGCTATTGTTAAAACAGAAGACATTGGTTTAGAAACAGAGTGGAAAAAAATGTCCTTCATTAGTAAAAGTTGATCATGTACATAGAATTTAATATTAGTTCCAGCAGTTCATTTCTCTATTGGTTGCCGTCATTCGATTGACTACAACAACTGGCTGATTTGTTATTGATCAGATGTTGATTAATCTGATGTAGGGAAGGAATATTAAGTGTGTTTTGGACAGCAGAAATGTGTAGTACATGTACGAAAGTAAGTTTCTTAATTTTTTCCGTGTTAGTCTCCTTATGGTGAAACAGTGCGGACAGAATCGATTGAATGCCGAGAGAGAAGGAGCAAATCTTGAATTTCAGGTAGTTATGAATCATGTCAAAACTTTTTACATCCTCTACTGCTAATGACTTCCAGTCATCTGTCCAACCTCGGGCCCAGGGGCTCTCTCTCTTCCCGCGTTAAGATCCTCTTTACGCGTCTTTACAAACCTCTTTACACTTTCGTAAAGAACGTCTTTACGCATTGTAAACGATAGTGCGTAAAGATTACGGAGAGAGAGACTATAAAACGCTATCTTTACACGCATCTTTACGCAACTCGTAACTTGTCCGTAAAGAAGAGGCCTTATATTTACGGTTCTTTACGCAAGAGTTAAAGATCCGTAAATTTTGGATTTCATGCTGTTATTTTGGCGCGAAAGCACCTGTTTTCAGAGGTTTAGTTTCTTATGCTATTTATACTAATGGATCTTGTGTGTCACTTCGTTTTTGTGTTTTTTTGTTTTTTTTCAGACCTGGAAAGAACAATATAATTTGTTTCAAAAAGTTAACTCTTGTTTCCTCACGGGCCTTGAGCATCTGCACAGTAACAAGTAAGTAAAAGTGATAAACAAATGGCACTAAGGTGTGATCCAAAATTTTAAGAGCTCGAGCCACATTGTACAGCGCAATAAACAGTACCACATGAACGTACTCTACAATAGCTTTCATTTGAATGGTCACACACTGGGGTTTTATCCACAGACTTAAGAGTTAGAACCACCTCGTACAACATAATAAACAGTACCACATGAAAGTACTGCTCAATAGCTTTCATTTAAATGGTCACACACTAGGGTTTCATCCACAGACTAAATTTAGAAGCACCTTGTACAGCACGATACACTGTACCACATGAAAGTACTGCTCAGTAACACACACGTTCTTATTACGGCTTCTATTTTTGTATTCTCAGTTGTCGTAAAGCATTACCATATTTGGTACACGCGTGCAACCTCAATTCCAAGCTACTCAACCCAGGCAACCCCGGCCAAGCCATGAACGTACAGCTGCTGACCCACTGGCGGCGCGTGTGTTTTCTCCGCTTGAATGAATTGGCGGTGGGGATGTTTAAAAGCAGCGATTGGAAATCTGTGTGCGGCGGACTGGAACTAGTCAGCGAACTGGTCGTGCCGTGTATTCGTAGACTCAGCGTCTCGCCCCAGGCCGACGACAGCTTGGCCGTGGAACAGGTCAGAAATTGCTGGTGTAACTTCTTGGGATCTCCGCTTGACGGTAAGGAAACACTAAAAAGGTTACATTACTTGCCAAAAAAAATTCGGACGAGTTTAATGTCGGACAAGAAAAGTGTCGAAGTTTTTAAGCGTACGAAATTTTAAGTGTCCCAAATATCATCAGCACAGAATAAAACTTTGAAGTAGCTTCAAAGCTCTCAGTTTCCTCTACGGAGCGAACCCCAGTGAAGGCACTGCTTGACATACGTAACGGTTTGATAGAATTTGTGTTGTTTTTTCGTCGATGTATTCACAAAACCTTGAGGGTGCAGTAAAACTATCATTTTCATAGATATTGTTTCAGTCTAATTCGTGTTTTGCAGGCGTAAATTTACTTAAGTTATGCCTTACAAAGTGTCCAAAATTGTCGTCCGAAATTTGTCCGAAATGAGATAAACAGTGTCCGTGGTTTTGTCACGCAACATTTTTCCAAACGAAGACTGCGTGACAAGCCAAAGTTTTTGTCTCCTCCCATTACCCGTGCCTGACGTTTTGAGGACTATCTTAGTTACGGCAGTTCCAATGAGAATGAAATTGTCTTTTTCGTCTCCTTTAGATCGCCATCGTGCCAAGCTTGAAGAGTATCTGCCTAAGTTGCTTGACGTCACAAACGAATCTTGCCCCGAAATCAAACCGCCGCCGGTCATACGACCGACCAGCTCACGTGATCTGTGCGATCGATTCGTCCGAGCTATGGAACTGGTCAACGCAAAGCCTGCTGCTTTTACAACGTAGCGAAGCAGGGCCGACGGAAAACCGAAGCCTGTGGAAAACTTTCCGGCGTTTTCCGAAGACTGTCGGAAGCAAGATTCCCATATTAAAAAAACAACAACAGCAACAGCAAATATCAACGAAAACCTCACCGTCACAAAGATATCACCAAGAAGCTTCCGAAGCCAGCCGAACATCTCCCGACACATTATGACTCTTGAACAATGTGTTCGAGCCTTAATTACGCCTTCATTTGAAAACGTTACTGTTCAGTATGTAAGGTCTTTTTACCTACCCAATCCACGTGTACTCGTTGCATTCTTTAAAGTCGTTTTTCTCTCATCTAGCTTTTGTCAAAGGTATTACCGTCTTTCTCATGGGGAAAAGTCTACAGTGGCCTGGTGCCTTTTTACAGTGTTTTTAACGTGTGATGGTTTTTTCTGTACATACAGCGACACTGAAAAGTTAAGGTATATTTAAGAATTTTCGAGCCAAACGCGTTTGTTTGAATTAAATAAACTGTCTTCGGATTTGAAAGAATTCAGATTTTTGTTGTAATCCTAAGATCGAGTTAAACTTCATTTTACGAGTTTTAGAGATCGAGGCTTCTGGGGAACAGATAAGCATTCGGCTCTCATATGGCACAGTCAGTAATAACCCCTTCACAGCCTGCGTTCGCCAGACTCTCCCAGGAAACACTCCCGATCCTTTACAGAAGCCTCGTTAGCACTCCTTTACTGTGTACCTTAGCAGTTCGAAGGCGGGATAGAAAGAGAGGAAAATGCTCTTGGGTCACGCCTCGCGCGCGCCCTCTTTTTCTGTTTTTCACCCCTGCCTACTCCCCCTGCGGAAGAGAGAGCAGAGGTCTAAAGATTAGTGCCCTAGACTTTTTTGAATGGGGAATTTAAAGGTGTTATGTGACGAAATTGCGAGGTTTTTTTTTTATCTAAAGGACAGAATTACTTCCAAATCGAAGATATCCTCGAATCATAATATTTTATAGAGAAGTTGTAATAAATCGAAAATAAACAATGATTGCTACGTCGTAGCGCCTTAAGGTTACTTCCCACCTTCAGAGGGAAAAAAATCGTTTCTTTTCTTTTATTTGACAAAATTTAAGTTCGTCATTTTATCTAGTGTTTCCAAAAGAAAAACATTAAAGATCTCAAAAAGCGGCCGAGTTATTAAAGAAAAAACATTTTCAAAGGTGTCATAATCTTGTCAACGGGCGAGACCCCTGAGGAAATTTCGCGGCAAAGGTAAAAAGGTCACCATCATTAGCGCTCGATCTGTTATGTAATGCTGGCTTACATAAGACTTGCGGACGCAATTAGATACGGCCTCATGTAAATTACCGACGTTTTCCTTTGTCCATCCTCTCTGTTCACGAGAGACCGATGTCCCCTTGCAAAGGAACCAGGCGTTTCTAGATCTTTTTGCAGACAGTATTTGGTGGCAGCAGGGAAAAAAGATATACCTTTGCTTCACCTTGCATTGGCATAGAAAACGCGCGGCCACTTGCAGTTTGCGAATTCCGTTTTAAAAATACCCTTACGGAGACTAGGAAAATGGACCCATGCCAAAGGTTGCAATTACCGGAACAAATTAATCGACATCTGCATGTAATTTAAGGGCTATGTTTTAGTACGATACCTTTTTGACTTTATTCCACTCGTGTTCCTTGTCATGCCTTGTCTAGATTTCTGTCTGGTCACAGCTCGTTGCCCTCACACGTGAAAAATATTCGAGTCACAAAATGCAACAAAACGCCAAGAAACATAAACATGCACAATGCACGCATGTTAAAACATTTTTTTTTTCCTCAGGTAAAGTTTTAACACAATTCTAAGAGCCTCTTTTCTCTCTCTCTTGAGTTAACACCAAATCATCTCGCCTGTAAAATAGCAGAAGATTTTTCGTTTGAAGGAATTATGCTCTCACGTCGAAGAAACGGTCGAGACACTTAGACGAAGACCAGTTCTTCTGTGATGTGGGTATAAGGCGAGCTGTTTTGATGGAATGTGAACCTCCGACAGATGACCTTAGTGCACTTGGAAGCCGTAAAATCCGATTATATAACGTAGAAATAGGTCAGGTGCTTTAAAATGCTGTTGGTATAGGGCGCGCTAATTGAAGACGAGCGGCTAGCCACGCTCAAACTGGAGGGGACACTTAGGGCGTAAATCGATATTTTTACGGGCTTTCCCGTTTGGGACGCAATGACAATTGCCAAACAGACGCCTTCTATGTGCTGAATACTCAACGATGAACAAACACAGCTGTCTGAAAAAAATCACACCTGTGTTGTCCTTTTCGCAATTAATTAGACAAAAGATAACAAAGATTTATTAATAAAGCTCATTCGCTTGTCATTTTAACGTGAAAATGATTGACTTTCATGGTAAAGTCACTTTGCATGACAACTGCTGCTCAAGGGCTCTTGTGCTATGAACAATCATGCTAGTGTGGGTGCATTGAAATGGTTTCCCGACCATGCTTACTGAATCCTCGACGAGTCTCTTTCAGGGTTTACTAAACCCAACAAAGCTCTGAGCATTCTCGAAAGATTGACAGCTTAGCATTTGTTATGTAATAGCTTGTTGAACATCACGCCAACTTTACATTTCATTGCGTGATTGGAAAGTCTACCAACCGTTATAAGCGTGCAGAGTATTGCATGTGATTAATACAACTGTCACGCATAAACGCTGAATGAAGCAAGTTTTAATGAAAGGAAAATACAAAGCTGAGAAAATTAAACCGCTCTCTGAACCTTATCTTCCATGGAATCGACCTCGTTAAGACCTAAGGGTTTCCCTTTACGCGACGACAGTTCATAAAAGAAAGATACCTTTGACCAGCAAAGCCATACGTCTGGGAACACTTTTGTAGTATTGTATTCGTTCCTCGTGAGCTGACTTTGACCGGAAGCAATATTGTTTTAGCTACGTCACGATTGCTCCGTAACATCCCTCATGGAAAACAACGTGTACATCATTGTAATATTACGGTTTAAATTAAAGGTTCTAGGGTTAGGATCGTTAACTTAGTGTCACAGACATTCAGTCTTTGCAAAATAAAGACACTAGCATTGTTCTTCATTCATCAGTTTTGTTTAGCTTAACACTTGAATTTCGCCGTGACGTCTAGCGAGTAATAGAACACGCTGAAAGCGATCAAATTTCCCTGTCTGGGAAAGCAACGGAGTCGTGAACCCATGCATCAAAATCCTAGCCATTTTCTGAACCGAGTTATCGCTTTGTTAGCGCGACGCGTAAAGTAACAACAAGGAGTCAATTGGACGGAGGTATTTGAATCGCAAATCGACAGAAATTTGCATAAATTTGTCTACCCAGACAGAGGTTTTAGTCCGTCCGCTGATTGCCGAAGGCTTTTGGAAGACGAGAATGCAATTTTTTTGGAGGACGGGACCGTCACATCTCCTTAAGGAAAAAAGAATCCCGTGGATCAAGGTATCAAATCGAATGTATTGTAGAATTTTCAGTTTATCGACTCGCTGAGTGAAATTATTTCTTCAGGGACACATTTCAGACGGGGATAGCGACTGTCTCGAATTTCCTTGTTATATCGAGAAATCAGTTTGTAGAAATATGCATTTTTCTGCGCCCTGAAAAACCTTGTTACTGCCAGGCGTGTACGCCGATTCTGTTTATGCTCGCGTGATTTAGGAAGAAAGCACCGGTTGAAATGTACAACGCTACGAGGAAGTTCTGCTCTTGCACTTGCGCAAACGCGGAAAAAAATTCGTTTGCACATTGTGGAACAGGCGGCGGAGCAAGGTCTAAATTTAGTTTACAAGCGGCGAGATTACTTTGAAAAGCTGGTGATGATCAGTTTTGGCCGATATTTTGTTCTGACTGCACACAGATCACTGCTGTCGCTGGTTCTAGGGTTTGGAAGTGATTCCGTTATGGCTTTGTAACAGCTATGTCGAGTAGCCAAACCTGACTTGAGACAGAGTCGTTGAAATCGAACCCTAACTGTCTGTCTGAGATTCTCTTATCAGTTCGGAGATTTGTAGAAAAAAGCTTTGTATTCAAAGTCTGCTTCGACCAGCTGAAAGCAAGAACATGGGTATATTATCGGTAACATTATGGCAACCGTAATAAGCACATGGGAAATGAATATGTAGGCAATCACTAAACATTGTACAAAAATGTACACTTCTGTATACGACAAGTACGGACGGATAATTCAGGCGTTTGGCAGTGAAGATATAACACAATTAGCTTTGATTGAGCAAAGAAAATTCTTGGAGGTGAACGCAGAGATCGCATAGAAATGTAACTCTTAGAATTTCACTCGTTGTATTGAAAAGCAGTTCTAGATCTGCTAGTGCTTTCAAAGGCATTTCCCATTACAGTCTCTTTCTGCTACGGATCAATTGGTGAGTTCCTACTCCGTATTTTACGTTTTATTTCAAACCAAGGTATGCGTGCCTTCTCGCTGGATGCCCTAGTTTCAAATTAACGTGCTAATGTATTTCTGTCTGTGTTGTAGATAAACAATACGAATACCAGCCGACAAGACCGGGAAATCAATCGATTTCCGAGCACGCTATGTTTCAAGGGACACGCAGGGGCTATTAATCCTGCTCGGATTAAAGAGGTAAGCAGTCTATGTGCTGTATTGTTATCAATTTAAATGCTAGTGTTGCTTAAACTCTTTCTAATTCTTTTCCTTTAAGAGAGTTTGCGATTTGCATAAAAAGTTTACCGACACTCGGCTGTCTGACACGCGGTTCAGAGTTCGAATCGCTGCCTCCATCCGCTGTACCTATCCGACTACATGAACCGATCTTCATTCGAGGCGAGCGACACTGTCTTTACTGAACATCGATTACTTTGAAAGTATCATGAAGGACACCATAGCTCCTGTTCTTCTGTAATCTATTTTGCCGTTCTGAAAGGTATTTGCTGTTGTGTCTCGCTCTGTCTAGGTTTTATGCAAAGCTCTGTTGACCGCATATGGCTTTGCGCGGTAGTGTTCAACATCGAAAAAAAAATCGAGGTTAGGAATTTTCGTGGTTCACGTAAACAACACAGAAATTAAGTTTAGTTTCAATAGTTCTCCTTCAATAATCAGTTTGTGTTTTATCTAAGAGGAAAAGAAAACCAAATGGGCCTTTGTAAGTCCACAGAGCCTGTTTTCTGGCAGTGAAGTCATCGTTTAACCGAAGCCACTTCAGGTTAACAACTTATGTTCCCCAAGTCAACAGAAACAGCCATGGTTTGGAGACTCCTGTTCCTTCATATCAGTCAAGAAAGACTTCATTCGTTTTCTAAACAACGTGGCAAATGTGGCTCGTGTTTGGAATCTCAAAAAACTCAGAGAATTCAATGGTAAATTTTGGCAACTGAAAAGGAGCTAGCTTCTTGACTGAGGACTAAATGGAAGAATTCTCACTTACTTTTGTATAAATCGTTTTGTCTTTTTTATTTGACAGTTTAGCTCTAAAAAGCTACAGGTTGTAATATAGTTTTCTAGGAGTTGTAGCGTGTCTCTTCAAAGACAGGGATGTATGAATTATGAACGAAACAAGGTAATTTATTGACAGTGAAGAAGCCATAATTTTGGCTGCCTGGTGATAACGTTTTGACACAGTAAGATGAATTTAACTGTATAATTAGGCAGTGCTTCTTTACTGATGCGACAACTTTAAGTTTAATCATGGTTCTTTTACACTATCTTTCAGGCATATCAAAAGAGGAACAGATAAAGAAGACTTCAACTGGTGAATAGACAAGACCTTAAACTCATTCACATTGTACACAGTTCACCATTAGCTCAGTTGGATTATGTTTTTTTCCTTTGAACATTTCTTAAGTTGTAACTTTCCCTCGCTACTCTTTAACTACTTCAGCATGTACTGGTATTCTTAACTTGTCAGCTAAAAGCAAAGACATAATTCTTCATTGCCTTCGACAAATTCAAAGGCTCAAACCTAACAGGGAACCAGTTTCTTCGAGGTGACCTCGAGGTGTCTGTACTTAGTTCGAATCAAATTGACCCAACTTACTCCAAGCAAGAAAAACTTAAACGTGCGCTCGCTATTCTTACGTGAAGGACATTTTTGAATCTACCGTCAGGTTATTTTCAATCGTCTCGTTAACGAAATAATCGGAAATTTCTATTAATTTAATGATCGCATGTTGCGCCCCTTGTCAGTTGAGTACAGCCGGGAACTCGTGAAATTTGCATAGTGCCTGTCTCTCCTGGGGCGGGGCGGTTTGTTCTCGAGAATAAGTGTGGCTACACGGCCGTTACGTGAGGCTCAACCTAGAAAGTCGGTATTCACGCTCACAAATTTTCAGGTATTTAGCGACTGATTCTCCAAAAGATCAACTTAGCTGCCTTTTACCAGAAAGACTTGTCTCGAGGATTTAATTGGAAGGCCTGATCGAAGTTAGAACCGTTTGAATTTTGGGTACATTGCTCGACGTTTTTCTCTCGCCTTCAGTCAACATTCCTCACGCATGTTTTACTAACCACATCACGATAGCAAACCATGTGGCAACGGAGTTTACACGTGGAAGGTAGTCGGCTCGCTTCACTAAAATGTTTCTAAATCGTGTCAAAAACAGATCTGAATCGTAAAATTTCGTTAAAGAAGATTCATTGTAAATTGCTTTGAAAACACCACCATCATTTCTATTGTGTTGGAGGTAAGTGTTGATTTCAGTAGCTGGATCGGCTTAAACCTTCGGTCGCAAATCTTTTCAGTTTGGTTATAGACAGGACACAGCATGGAAGTAAACCGTAAGGTAGTTTTTTAAGGCTTTTAAGGTAGCTTACGCTCGTTTAAGAAGCTTTTTATGTTACACATTTCGAGGTCCCCGTCGTGTTTACAGTTAGTCTGGTTCACGCCGAAAACAGACACACGCGACAAGCAAAATAGTCTAATTGTCTTTCGAATGTCGATGATTTGGAACTAGAAATCTTAAAACTCTTATCAAGAGATATGATTTCTGCGCTCAGAGAATCAGTTTTGGGGACATTTTCATTCAAAGCAGGCTGTTTTCTAAACTAAACCGTCGTGGTTTGTTAAGGAAGGTAAGCAATAGCTTTCATGCACGCAAATCGATGTTGGTAGTTTCCGACTGTACTTGAAATATTATTTTCTTGTTATAGCTAGCTTAATTTTGTTGGTTATATTCTACAGAACTTGCGTTATTAGAGAGTATATTTTTCTATCAGAAAGACAAGATGCCAGCTCCCAAATATAGCTACCTTTGACCGATAAATTAAGACAGTTAACTTTGGAACTTGTTGTCTGCCTCCACAATCCTTCGCCGGTTCCACGCGCGGAAGCATGGAGATTTTACACAATAACAATGTGTCAATTCAGTTATTTTTTAATTTAAATCTCTGTGTAAAATCCAGTCAGTAGAATTGAAAACTGAGGCTGGACTTGTAATCCCAAAATGGTCGTCTGGTACTGGACATTGAAGCGTAAAGAAATTTAATGAGTGTATTTGTCGAAACCGTGGGCCCTTCTTCTAGTAATTACATGTTTCTGTTGTACAAGTTTCTATAGTAGGCTCTTTACGTATGGGTTAACAATATTTGTGGCTTTTAAATTTCTTCTTCAAAGATAAATGTGGTGTAGGTTCGCTTCTCTCATCAACAAGAAAAGCTACAGACTACCCACTTCAAACATAAGGTTAATGTCTTGTACCTCGATTATTCCTTACAAGAGTACACTAGATTTATTTGTTTCACAATCAACGCTCAAAACTTGGATGAAAATTCCCTTGTTTTTTATGAAGATCAGGCTAGAAAGGCAAGAAACGATTGGAGTATTTTACAATGATTAAGAGAAATTTTGTTTCAAGATGTCTCATTCATGCATTAGACAGTTGAAGGCAATGCAGTTCATTTGCCTAGTTTATCACTCCTAGTTTTGAAACAGTTTTATTAGGGAGTAACGACCGAGTCTAATGAAGCAAATTTGAAATTTCAAATAGTAGATTTCATCGTTTTCTTGCTACCAGGACATAGAGATTATCTGTAAGATGGAGAAGTTGGAACCCAGCTGACTTAATTGTATGCAAGCTTGTATGTTAAACTGTTAAGGTGAACAGAAGTGTGCCCGAATTTTTTTTCTGTACTGTGGGATCCAAATTCAATAGCAGCAAAGAACCTGGACTAAGGATAAGTGAGGATATATTTGAAATTTTTCTTGAATGATTTTAGTGGATTCAAATTCATGGGATGCAATTTCACCGACGAAAGAATCTTTGTGAATTCAGTTCAACCATTGATCTTTCAGATAGCATAATCGGCGGTCTCAGTTGTATAATTTCGCTTTCGACTGTAGATGCCGGATGTGTTTTTTCGCCTTTTTTCCTGGGAATTGAAGAAGATTGCTTGTGTGTGGAAAGCTGTAAGGATATTTTTGGGTAATTTAGGTATCTGCTTTGGCCGACTACAAATGGGTTTATAACTAACAACATAATCTCGAGGTCGTGGAAAGGCAGTCGCTCGTAAATCCGTCTCAACAAATACGAGACATTCATTTCTAGCCATTTAATTTGACGCCCAAGTCGCAAAAACAGAACTTGAGCGTTTTGTCTGTATGGAGAACTCGCGTTTTTGACTTGTCAGTGGAAAGACTATTTCTTTTTTTAAAACAATTGCTATCGAGACGAGACAAATCTGTTTCGCCCTTTGGCTAAGGTGAAGTTTTATGGTTGCCTTCTTCTATTGCCCGAGAAGAAATTTGGAGAAACAAAGCAGATGTAAGCTGATGAGTTCGTTTCTCGAGAAAACAACTCGCCTGTATCGGTTTGAATATTGCAGTGTCTGCAGCGTTTAAAATCAGTTCTCGTAATAAGTTTATTTCTCGAAGATGGGTAATAGTTCGTCAGTCATGTCTGAGAAATTCAGCGTTAACCTTTAGAGGTTTAAGCGGTCTTCTTTTTCTTAATTTTCACAATAACGAGGTAAATTGAGAGAAATGTTCTCATCTTTTGAGCAAGACAGATTACTGCATGGGCCAAATCCATTATCCTCTGGGCAAACCTAAAACATTTATATCGTGAAGATGGAACCATTCTCAAGGGATAGGAGACTAAACATATTCTTCTCTTCATCTGGAATATGTGGTCTGTTTTCTTTTTCTGAAGCACAATACACTCAAGCTTATTTATTTAAGAGCAGAAGTCAGAAACTTCTGAACGGTTTGGCGCGCTCAGACGCACAAAACTACAAGCTTTACCTCCAGTTGTGAAAACGATATGTTAACCAAATGTCTTGGACTAAATTAGAAACAACTTGAGCTGTAATGGAAAAATCTTGAGTGGAAGAGGTCTTGTATTTATCCTTGCTATCCTTGAATTAGCCCAAACATATGAGGTACCTTAATTGATAAATTGTGCTTTTATCTAATTGTGATTAAGCAAAGGTGGGCACCGCTAGACTTCAGAGGTTCTTTCTTGTAAGACGAAACTACAAACACACTTAGGGACAGCTTTAGTTGAACTATAAATGGCTTCACCACTGAATAGATTTCTTTTCTAGCTAGCAAACTTTATAAAAAGAATACAGTGTACAAGAAACGCCCATGTAGAGGGCATACCATAATAGTTGTTTGTGTAAAAACAGCTGTGACCTAATATGGACGGAGCTCTCTTAGATGCTTTTCGGGCTTAGCTAAAGGGTAGTGGTGAAGTAGAGTGCTGCGGACTTATTTTGTGTCGCAGACTCTTCCCTGCTATAAAGGTTAGTTTAACGGCTTTTAAATCGATTGTTCGACTAGATGTCTTTCTTTTGATTCATCAGTTTTAAGTGTTTGCACGATATGGTTCTACAAAAGGTTACCTGCAATGTCTGTGGGAAAGTCTGTCAGGGAAACTATGGCTAAACGCGGTCAAAACGTTTTGTATATTTTCTGTTTGTGGATGTGCTTGAATATCGAGAAACTGTTTCCCAAATCTAAACAACAGTTTAGAAGAAAGTTTCATAATTGATGAAGAGATTGTTGCTGAACCATCGATACCAAATACAGACAACGAAGCTTGTAAAGACTGCAAGAAATGAAAGCTATGTCTTAACTTACTGCAAATCCTTACAGCTGAAATTTTCTATTTCTCAGAGGCTTCAGGTGTTCTGAAACTTCAGAAATCGTGTCAGCATTCTTTCTATATTTCAGTAGTTTGCAGAACTTCTATGAAGAACAAATTGAGACGAAGGCCCTAGTGGTTGTCAGAAGTAATTCCGTTCTGTAGCGTTAACCTCGCCCCTTTGCAAGCGGAGAGCAATTGAAGTTATCATAGACAGGGACACGGTGAATGTTTTTGAAATAGCAAAGTATCTTTCTATATGAAAATTCCCAAAGGTACCGACTTTGAACCTAGAAGTGACTGAGAATTCGCTTTTAACGCCGCATTGGTAAACCGCAAAGAGTTATTTAGCGTCGCGTACAAGATCGGAATTTATTTCAGCTTACATCTGAAGATAAAACATCATAACGGTATAGTCTGGGGGTAATATCTGATGTGAAACGTAAGGAGGAAAAACCAATCTACCTAGAGTGATTCTTAATTGAAACCTGCAAGCATAAGAATATTGACTTTCTTATAACCTTAATGTAAATATTACAACGGCGGGTAAAAGACATTGTTATTTACTTGTAACGTAAAAAGTTGTTACTGACAGGAGATAGTTACGGGTAGATATTTCGCTGTATTTGATACATTATTTTTCTTATTCGAGCGGAAATAGAGAAAATTTCACGTCTCTTACCTGTCAAGCTATTCTATTCCCATTGCAATCAAGTCTACAAAAGGAAGCAAACATTTTGTAGTGTCTTAGGCGGAGCAGCTGCACTTTACGAAGCATGGACGTTCACTTGCATTTTTCTTCGTCCACGAACAAATTAAATCTATTATTTATACGCTAATTTCCTCATAAAAGCCTTAATTGTTTAGTTAAAACGGCCAAGACCCTGGAGTACAATAGTGAGTGAACTTGTCGCAGTTCACATGAACCCGTAGATCCGAACTTGTGGGAATTTTCGCCACAAGTTCGGCTCTACGGTACACGTGTGCTGTACTAAAAGAGAACAGTGCTCCAGCGTGGCCAAACAAAGAATTTTTTGTTTAAATATTAGCTTGCGTTAGTCAACAGGAGTTTCAATGCATTTAGACTGCAACAATAGTAACTTAGAGGGCGCGAAGCTGTGTCAACTCATACAACTTTTGCATCTAAGACGCCATTTTACAATTACGTGTGCATGTGGTATATTGTAGCGAATTTATTTTTACCGTTTGCTGGTGTAAATCTCGAGCGTGTTTTAAAAGTAAAAACCTCATTATAAAAATATTTAGCTACAGCTGTGCTTTTGTGTAAGAATCAAATGAATATTAAAAATGATGTGAAATGTGGAATGACTAGACTATATGAAATCTTTGTATGGGTGCATCTTAACATCACGGGGGCTTCACTTCAATTCTGTCACTGTGGGTTCAAGCCAAATTTTTACCAGTCACCCGAAGTTGGACGAGTTTTCCCACTTTTTCTGTTTTGTCTTGTTGCCTAAACATTCATGGCACATTTGACGCACCGTTAGAATAACTGACTGCCTTTTGCAAGCGTACAAAATGAAGACAGCTTAATCTATTCTCACCGCACGCTACAATCTTTGCACACTAACTCAAAAGTTCGCCGGCCCATACCCCCAAATATACAAGGACTATTTTCAATCAATTCGAACTTTATTTCATTCTTTGTTATTAGCTGGAGTACCTAGGTAATTCTATTGTTACAAACACCCCATCAAGGTTTGTGAATTGAAAGTTTAAATGTGGTGTACTTAAACAAACTCCTTGTCAATCGTCACTGATTGTATCTGGGAAACAAAAGTTAGAATAAAATTAAACTTTTATTTTCTTTCTTTGTGGAGTGGTCTTGGTTTAGTTTGCCCCCTGCCATGCAAATCACACATTTAAGTGTGCCAAAGCGAAGGAAACTAGCATAAATGTCACCTTGTTGTACAATGCAATTCAAATACAAGAAAATTCAGGACCTCTAAGATCAAATAAGTCTTCTTCGAGTTTATCGCATTGGCTTCTTGTCTGTCTAAGCTCCAAGCAAAATGGCAAATGCCAAAAATCAAACTCCAAAAGGAAAATAAAATAATTTATAGTCTTGAGCTGAGAGAAGCAATTTACAAAGTGTCAAGCAAAAGTAAATACAGAATATAAGCGGGATGAATATTGAATCATGCAATTTCATTTTTTCCCCTACTCTTCATGCTAGAACGGCGAAATAAACTTTTCTTTGATCTTTTTGTTTGTCTCTTTCACAGGATATTGTTTTGTCTACGAGCATCTCTATTATCGCCGGGCTAAGCTATTTTGGGGTTCCTATCTGGTCCAAAAATATAGAGCGCACATGATTTAATGAAGACATGTCTGAAACAATCTACGCGCCTCTTGACTAATTGACTGGCGCGCGAAAGGAGACCTGGAGCCTAGTCTTCTTCGTGACTGTTATTTGTTGGGTGGTCACGCAATGGGTTACTTTCCAAGGTAGTTGGTTGCGTTAGTGCAAAGCTAAACTATTCCACACTCAAAGATTTGGAGTTGAAATGACAAATTAGATCGGTTCATTGACAGAACGGTGGCCTTTTCCCTAATTCACTCTTCCATTTTCCCATTTCGTTGGTAGGTTTCTCTGTTCCATAAACCCCTCCCCCTTTCCGCAACGGAAAATCTGCCGCCCTCAGTTCAGAAACGCTAAATTGGAAAACAAAGAGGACTAGGAGCCATGCTCGCGCTAGATTTGATAACAAACAAGCAATTGCTGTTTGTTTTCACTCGGCAGTCAATATTACATGACCACAAACGTCTGAAAAATGTAAATAAAAATGTAGTGGTGTAGCATTGACGATTTTTGACTGATTTAATCTCATTACGTAAGTCCCCACGAGCAAAATCTAATTCGGAAGTTTTATGAACTAATTTACACAACCCAAACCGCCTTAAGGAAAACAAATTTTTAAAAAAATAATAATAAACACTGCTTGCGTGAGATGCTCATTTTCAACTGATATCTTTCCACCCCTGTACGTACTCCATGCATAATAAACAGGATTAAGCCCGGGACTGTAATATACACTTGGCCTGGCTCGTATTCAAAAGCTCTCCCTTAGATCCCTTCTAAGCACTTCCGTAAAACTTCGATCAAAAAGGTGGTCGCTATTACTAACTAAACTCGCTGAATTGAAACCGTGGGCGTCGGTAAATATTGTGAGGCTATTTAAGGAAACTTGAGGTTAAGTCTATGACAACATTGCTGTTGAAGACTTGCCATGAAGTCTGTAAAAGAATATAATTAACCTGAGGGCACGATAACCCAGACATAACATATCTGCTCCGTGCAAATTCCTCAAAATATATATATACATTGAAGATAAAAAGTTTTAAAAAGGCAAAGGCCGTACGATTAAAATTAAGAAATTAATAACAACATTTCGGTCTCAGAGCTTCAGTACGTAACAGCAACCTAAACCGTTCTATTTTTGTCCTCTCTGTGTTTCAAACAATAAAAAACAGGAGTATTACGTAACTTAAGATAAAAACCAACAAACATGATACACAAGATATCCATATTTATTTTAGATCCACTTAGCTCTAATGCCCTGTTAGGTATTGACTAAAACTTCAGAAATTATCACGGACTGAGGCAATGTCCAAGGAAAGTTCTCCAACTGGGTATTTAGCAGTGTTTTACTTTCCCCCCTTCAAAAACAAAAAACAACAACAAAAACGAAAAAGCATGATCGAGGCAAGTGCCTCGGTTTGCCTCATACTGGCTACGGCCATGGACTTTCACGGAAGGTTGTATCAAAAGTTTTTAATTGGAGTTTCAATTCAAATGCAAAATGGCGTCTAGTCCGTTTGGCAGACGGCGCTGAAGATAAATTGCCTCTTCACATGTTTCCGGTTGAAGCGACATTTTTAAAGTTCCCTAAAAGTACGTGACCGTCGAGATGATATGCTTAAGTTACTGGTAGGTTACTATTCTTGAGGTCTACGTACTAAACTTAGCCACAACTCTTTAAGCGTTTTTTTTTTTTTCTATCTATTCTAAGGTTTCAGCAATTTGCAAAGTTTTAGGGCTTCTGATTTACGCCTGCCGAAACAAAAAAGCAAATTTAAAGTCCATCAGGTACCTGAAATACCGACAGTTGTGAAATCACTTTGGTTCGATGAGTGACGCTGACAATGTAGTACCTTGATATTTTTGTGGCACAGGTTAATACCAAATTATCATATACGATTCCCAACTCCGGTCCTTTTTTGCCCCGCGGTCCGAAATTTAGCTTAAATTTGTTAGGTGGCTCAGAAGCGTCGTGAAGCATGAGCAATTTAGCAAAGAAAACGTCACCAAGTTTCGGTGATCTCGATGCTTGCAGGCCCATTACATTACGTAACAATGAAAGTGCTTCGTATGATGAAGCAGACGAGGGAGTAGCAATTCTTTTAGAGGGTGGAGTGGGTAGGTGGGTCAAACACAACCCAATATTAGTCTTTCTTTTAGACAAAGGCTAACAATAAAGTTTACAACATCCATGGCAGAGGTAAGGAGAACAAATCAGAACAGAACAAAAAGCTGGAGGAAGAAGACTCAGAGAACCTCCAGGGATGTACAATTTCAAGGATCACTTAAGAGATAATCAGACTATCAACATCTCCCTGTCTGATCACCATGTTAAAAATCCTCACGAACCACCCATCCCATCCCTTCAATTCTCACAGTCACCTCAGTTGAACCCTCTGCGACTGAAACACTTGGGCTAGTAAAAAGAAATTAAAAAACATTAGACATGAAACAATGCAGAACGATAGAAAGCTAGAGGTTAAAAGACTTGCGTTGAACTAAGCAGTCAACAGGCAAGGCGTTAGCCAGAAAGGGCAACTAAAGCAATAAGTCTACGTTTATTTTTAGATGGGGTCAGCGAAAAATTATACTTAGGTAATATCTGTAATCTTGAATTCCCGGGGCGGGGGGGGGGGGCACTGCCATATATGAGCTATATAGGTATGTGCCGCTGTGAAGGGCATGGTTTTCAAGCAGTTTACTCTAGGATAGGGTATATAAATCAGAGCGTTTGGGTCTAGAAAAGGGTATCATTTTTCACAAAACTGACTAGTTGGTTGAAGATTTTATTTAGACTAAGGAAACCAGGAATTTCCACTCAAAAATATAAAAAAAATCAAATCGGCAAGTTTAAATTTACGCAAATCAGCCTCAACAGTGTCGATAGATGGGGGGACTTGGGGAGTTTACTCTAGTATAGGGTAGCAAAATTCAGCTGATCTAGCTCTGGTATAGGCTAAGGGTTCCAGAGTCCCAGCGGTACATCCCCACCCAGAAATTCCCAAAGCACCCCCCGGGCTTGAAAGCTACTCTGCATAGCGAGGCTACTGTAAGAGGAAGGTTGAACACAGTAAATAGGGGACTTAGATTAACCACTCGGAGGCAGCGTGGCCGAGTGGTTAGAGCGCCCGATTTGAAATCCGTAGGTCTCAGGTTCAAATCTCGTTCTGACCGATAGCTACTGTTGTTCTCGGTAGCCCCGAGTTCGACTCCTCGGCTGGGCTTGTAAATAGCCAACTGGTCTGCCTCCCGCCAGTTGGGATTCTTAACCTAGTTATGTTTATTTGAATATTTAAATATCATTGTTTATTTACATTGGTCCTAAAAAGCCCCGATGGGGAGTGGCCAATTAATTAAGTATACATTTTTAATTGCGTATACATGATTAGCCTGTGTGACAGGCAACCTGCACCACAGGTATCGAGGATTTGGTGACACGTTTAGATGCACCGACCACTGGCTAGTTATGAGTTGATTAAATTCTGTAGAACAAAAGTGGCAATGGGCCATATACCCTATGAGACTTGCGCGCAGGGAATCATGGTTTTTGTCTGCATCACGCGCAGGACATCTTCAAGACATTGCATGCAGCTACCATGACTCCCTGTGCGCGCATTTCATAGAAGGAATGGGGTATTCAAAAAAATAGAACTGAAGTCGCTTGTTACCCTCAAACCATGTTTCGAAGAGAAAGAAAAGAGAAACATGTTTCGAAGAGACACATGCAACTTCTGAACACAAAGAACTTAAGTGGACCCTAAGTCTAAGTTAACCCTAAGTCCTTGTTGTCAATTCTAGTCTCTTTAGTTCTCTTGTTACCTTCAGTTGTATTTAGTTGCACCTAGTTGTATATTAATAACTCGTCCAAACATGACCCGTCTAGATTAGCTCAGCTATCCGCGGGCATGTTATAATCGTAATTTTAATTTGATAACAAATAAAATATATGTATGTATGTATGTATGGAAATAGCATTTTTTAAAAACGCCCCAAAGCGACCTTCTATGAACCCTCTATGAGAAAAAAACATCTTCGTGGGGAAATGGGAATGGTTTGGAGTACTCTCGATGGAACCCGCTATTGTGATTGGATGATAAAATTCAGAAGCTTTTAAATATATCAGTGCCTCAGTACAGTATCATTTTGACAACGAAGACTTCTCCGGCCTCTCATCGACGCTTGAATGCCGTGAGGGATTGCTAAAATGGGATTTAAGAGCTCAGCGCTGGACAGGAAAAACGTGAGGAGCCCGAAAAGAACGTGCGCGGACATCATCTGCGCCTACCTCGCTCTCGTCCCCAGTCCCCGATGCCAATCTCGTCCCCAGCGTATGCTTTTCTTTTGGTCAGCAGCAAGATCGTGGTCTCTGGCCAGTCCCAATTTTACAGTCCGTGATTCACGGGTTTCTGGCCGTTTCAGCTCAATGCTTATAATTAGCACCTCTGCGCATGTTCAAAACTTGGGGCTGGCCAGTCCCCCCAAAAAACGGTCTCTGTGGACGAGACTGCGTATAACAGTTACTAGCTTATGTGTACACGCACAGAAACGAACGCGCGTCCTGGGCCTGGGGAGATTCTACAAAGTTTTATGCGGGGAGGCTCCGCCAGGAGGTCCAACCCCTTACCCTTTACTATACCATTTTGACAGAAAAGCCAACGTATCCCTTTCGTATACCTTTTATGGTAGAAAGGTGCCCCTTTCACGTACGTATTTGAGAACAGTGCATCCCTTTTCTAAACCCTTGAAATCAATTTAACGAGGTGGTGCTTAATAAATTAGACGATACCGCCATAAGATGAGTCTGTTCGAAATATTTTAAGGTCATTCCGCTGAAATAGAACCTGCACTGAGATTTTTGTGAAACTTTGCCTATCGATTGTTTATATTATAGGAACTTAAATTTTGAAATAAAAAAGAGGGGGTCTCCATGTTCGTTTAGGAGCAAAAGCACCTTGTTTATACACATAAATATCCTTATAATAACACCATGATTGTAGTTACGATTGCTTGCTAAATTCACGTTTCCGACGATTGCTTTTTGTTCGACACTGAGAATTGGTCCATATTTATTTTTCACAGAGAAATTTATTACTCAATTCAAAACAACACAAAAAAATTATAGATCACCATACTAGTTTGCGAGAAAAGGACGATTTACCTCTATGGCGAGGTCCAGCTGTAAAGAAAAAGCCGCCATTTTTGAATGCGCGCGCGCTAATCACGCGTGAAATTATGCGCAGTAGGGATGCGCAGTGCAATACTGGGGAATGACCTTAAGTTAAGTCCCTTTTATATTGCCGGTTTTCATGTGACGTCATCAATTTCCAAAATAAGAAATTACCAATCCTTGTGAAGTTTTAGTTTCATCAGATGTAAGACCCTCTAATAACTTAACGTTTTGCAACGTTTAAGCCCGACAGGGTTCCTCGTTATGTAATGGAGCACGTCGGAATTTCCAAGTTTATGCGTTGCGAGACATTAAAATGGCGGCTCGATAAGGCTGTCGAGTAAGTCAAAAGATGAGTTATTGCTCAAGTTTTTACTAAACAGTTCTTGCTCTAGACAAAGTATTAATTTCAATGTATCGGAGCTCTAGAGTAATAACGTTTCATTTCAATGGCAAAACTCAATGACAGATGTTTCTGTTACTTTACGGCCGCCATGTTTGTGTCCCTCCGAGGGGCACAGACATGGCGACACCATACAAAGCTTTATAAATTTCAGTGAAACACTTTTCCGAAACGCGCGGATGGAAAACCGTACAGACTTAAAACTTGGCGAGGTTATTCATATATCAATCATCTTTCATATCTCAGCTTCGACTTATTTTATTGAATAGTTACGATTTTTACTTTTGATGGCGTGACACTGCCAACCAGCCATACCTAAATGACCTACCCTTTCATATGCCCCAACTTGTGCAATCTCTACCCTTTTATATACGTGAAGCACGAAAAAGGTACCCTTTTCGGGCGGAGCATCCTCATATAGGACATTACAGGGAGTACCCCCACCCCACCCCACCCCCACTTCCCGGGCTCCTGAAACGCGAGTGAGCATTTAACAACGAAACAACGAGCCCGCACTTCACACTCCATGCAAAAAGATTTTAGGGACAACAATTTTCGTAAAATCGCCTTTAATCGCTCGACCAAAGCACGCTCCAGTATAAAGCATTTATATTTTGTAGTAATTGCTAGTTGCCATTTCAGAGAATGAGACAAAGCAAGTTCCGATTGAGAACGCGCATCGGTCCAAGCTTGAAACAGCTTCTTTTTGTAGCAGATTACCAAAATTGTATTATTTTTTTTCATTACAGGTTTAACAATAGTTATAATTGTCATCATTATTTGAGGGATATCGCTCTCTAGCATTGAGATTTCTTAAAAGTGTTTAACTGGCCACTCGATGCTTTAAGCGAGTTACCAAACGTTTCCGGAAAAAAAAAAAGGCGCATTTCGTCGGAATGCATTCCTATCCCGATAATAAATCTAAATGCTAGAGAACGGTATCCCCAAGCAAGGAAAACACAAGTGTAAAAAAAACAACAACAAAAAACCACCAAAACCACACCATAAACACTCTCTATAGTGTATAAAAAGAGGTTAATATAATGTAAATAAAAATGTTAATAGATATAAAAAAAAAAACCCTCTTGCTTTTCAAATACTTTCCTTGCTTCGTAAGCAAATCTAAATGGAAACTTTGGAAATTTTCGACACATTTTCTCCACTTCCGTTAACCAACGAGACTCTAAGACAACATCACACCACCCCCAAACACACGAAAAAAACCTGTCTGTCTGTGAGCAATAGAACTAAAAAAGGCCACTTAAATGTTTTCGTGTGTCGGTAATTTCCAAGTATTCCAACTGCGCTTTAGTCAACGAAAGACGTTCCTAGACTAACTCCGTGCGACCTCCCAAGCGTTTTTTGTAAATAAATAAATAAAGCCAGAAAAAAGTATATCTTAGTCAAGCTGAAAAAAGGGTGAACGAGCGTTGAATGGGATTACAAAACACGCATCTTCACACGCGCGAAACCTCGCGTCCGAGCTGGTATTCGCTGTTCGTCTCGAGAGTATCCTCAGATAACTAGTATGTTGACGAAATTCAGTGGAATAACTGGACTTGAGAACCAATCAAAAACCTGTTTTGATATGGGCCAATCACTAGTCAGCATAGAAAACCAGTCACGATCAGAGTTTACTGCAATGAATCTTAGAAAAATGTCGCATCTTAGCAAAACATGAATGCGCTTACAAAATTAGTTCAGTAGAAAATGGTAGAAAAACTGTACGTTATTTTCCTTTGCTTTTAAAGAAATAAAAAGAAGAAAAAAAAAGCAGTGCAAATAAAAACTGACGGTAATCCCATTCAACCGTTTACTTCAGTTCTGTTTAATAAACTCCACCCGAAACTCTGTTACTGCGCGACATTGGCTGTCACAAATCTCCCGCGATAACAAACTTGCCAGGTGACCTACAGTTGCGTTCTCGTACTCGTTTGCAACATCTACAAATAGCTTTCAATGGAGCGATTTTCATTTGAGTGTCGAAAAATAATTGGTTTTGCATCAACTATGCTACACGATTGGTCTAAAACACTCGCGCCACTTTTTCATCCAATCAGAAGTAAAACCAAAACCAATTGTAGCTCACTCGCACTCGCGCTTTGTGTCAGCTACATGCCATTACTTGGAGTTCTGATTGGTTCACTGGATTGTCTACGTCCTTTGTGATTGGCTAGAGTGATAACTTTGGTTTTAGTCTTACGACACTCGGTTGAAAACCACTCTAGAGGAGTTCTTAAACTATTTAAACTGAAACGAGTACGAAAAGGCGTCCGTATTTAAGGCAATGGCGATGGCATTTTCAAATTCTACAGTTCAGGATTGCTTACTCGCAGGCTTTATCCGAGGCGTTGATTGGTTGTTTTCAAAACAAGCAGTCAATCAACAGCTGATTTACACTACTGCGCATTTCCTTAAATTTTAAGGAGCCCAGATCACGCTGTCTCTCTCGCGGCTGTTATTTGAGTCGTCACGCAACGCTTAACCCAAGTAACGGAAATACTTTGGTCACACTATCAAAATAAAACCTGCAATATGAAATTTGCAGACTGCAGACTACAGACTACAGACTACAATTAAACCTAAATAGCACTTTGGTTGGCCTGAATATCACTCAGATTAGCTCAAATAGCGCTCAGGTTAACCTGTTTAATGTAATAGCTCTTAGTTTTGGAAATGGGAATAAAATATTAGTAAAGAAGTCCGCAGTCTGCAGCCTACAAACGTCATTCAACGAAAATTATGATTTGAAGGGACAGAAAAACAAAAAGAAATACTTTCAAATCGACTTAGAGGAATAAGGATAGCAAAGTACAACTTTCACTTTTGTTGCAAGACAAAACCTTAGCCTTGGCCTATGTGCTCAGAAATTGTATTTCTTTATCACGAAATTGGCATGTCATGGACGAAGAGAGCGAAAATTTGCTAAGTGGCGCGAATCAGCCGTGTAAAGGTAACTTCCTCCCCTGTGTTGCATGCGAACAATAGTATACTGAAAGCATTATTCGTTAAACATCTGCAGTAGTAAACTCCAGAGCGATAACTTAAGTTCTACAAACATAACAGAAATTTCGCAATATATATATGTAAGATAAAAAGGAAATTAAACCATTGTATATACATCCACCATAAAATCACTCTATAACCTTCTCAATTATCTTACAACTATACACACCAGTCGGTTAACTCAATAAATAATAAAATTATTCTACTTTCTACTCCCAGTCTTAAAACACGTGGCGGACGCCATGTTGAACTTTCCGAAAAACTCTCGACGGCGTCGCTCGGAACAAATCGTCGGATCTGAGCTCCACTATTCAATATGGCGGCCAAAAACGAAGTCAATATGACGAATAATTTGTTTAAATACCACGAGTGGAACATAAACGAAACTAGCGGATATCTTAATTGGTCTACCCTCTGAGGAGACTCTAAGAAACTCATATGTACACCACTTTACGATCTAAAACGACCAGGAACACTCGAGAAAAGGTGACTGACATTTCACTTGTATCAAAAAGCCAGCAACCTTCGTTTTGATCCACTGAGGAACAACATTTTAAATTACGAAAACACCAGTATCAGCAACTCGTTCTCTGAATATCATTTGGTCTGAACCTTCAAAACTAACCGAACTGATCGACAATCGGCATCTCAGTCGAGCGGCCCGTTTTAATCCGTTTAATCGCATTACTACACCTATAAGTTACTGAGATAATGTTTGAATGAATTCCCTCAATGCGGGAACCGTAACAGTGAGACGTTAACATCAGGGCCTGACTGGACAGAAGCGAAGTAAATAACCCACTCCGATAAAATGAATTTCACTTGTAGCGAGCAACATCTTTGTCCATCAAACCAAACTTTGTGCACACTTTAAGACAATCTTAACAGTCTTGTTACAAAACCAGAACGAGTTTATTGCGTTGTAGTGTATTCTTACTCCGAAACAGCAAACCTTGTCAACTCGAACACATTTTGAGTAGACAAGTATGAGTATTTTATACCATAGACTAAACTCGAGTCTTGGTTCAATTGAGACCAAATTTTGAAGTCTGTCTATTGGCTTTCTTAACTATTCAGCCAATCAGTGTGCTTATGACGACGTGCAATTTTCGCACGTGCAATTTTGACATGCAATGGAAAGACACCATGCGATTTACTGATAAGGCCGGATTCATATGACCACTACGGTCGCTGCAAAAAAGGTCAGCGATTGTAGCAAGAATATGGAAAACAACCTTACAGCATAAAACTATTTACTGACAATGCAGTCCAAGGAAAATTGATTTCTGCTCAGAAAATAGATCTAGTCTTAGAATTGTTTCTGAGAACTTTTTTTACGATCAAACTGTATTATGAATATTATCATTTCCGTTATTAGTTCTCTCAGACAGCCTTCAAAATTTACTTCAAGCGTAAACGTGGCTAATGGTGTAGCCTCTCAGCTTCTAGAATTGTCCAAATAGTGCTTCAAACTTTCCTTAGCGAATTTTACGGCGGAAAAAAATGATCGATGAACAAATTTTTCAGACATTGACTTGAAGTAAATTAGACATCTCGAACGTGGAATTAAGATCTGGTCATGTTCGCATCAGATACGTTTAAGGAAACTTTGCAACACTATTCGAAACATAAATGATTATATTTTGATACGTTAATCGCACCTCACTTGCTATTGGCCCCAGTTTTGTGCATGATCTTTTGTCGGACCTCTCTAATCTTGAGTTGCAGCGTTGGTTTGGTAGGGAACAAATCTGAATGTAGCTGCTGAAACACGGACGTGACGCCATCGGAAGGAAAGTACCCATGTTCCTGGAAGAGCTGAAGGACCACACTGCGTCGCTGATCCACTGGCTTTTTGTGGGAGGAGAGGGTGGGACTGCTTGGTTCTGCCTTGTCTTCCTTGTCCGCCTCCTTCAGACCACCACCTTGCTCAAGGGCGGCGACCTCTGCGAGAGCTTCCAGACTTGGCATGTTGCTGGTTCTGTGACCAGCTCCTTGGCCTCCTTCTCCTAATCCATTGGCACAAGACGGTCTTTCTGACGCAGAAGTGGCTGTTGGCACACCGTCGTCTTCAGCGTTTGGCGTGTTTCCTGTTACAACAGCACGTCTGTTGGTAGCTGCTTTAACATCGCGGCCTGGACGATGGTAAGGTGTGTATTCGGGTAGCTCTGCAAACTGCCTCTCGAAGTTTACTTCCGATAGAACTCTGTGGAAAACAACGATGTTTTAGATGTTTTTAAATGTTTTGAAGTGTCAAATGTAAACTTAGTTATTGTCGGCAATTAAAAAACCATCTTCACTATGTGAGAGATAGCTAACTTCCTAAGACGAATGAGTCACTTTTCTGATGTAAAAAAATACTCTCTCAAATTGACAGAAACCTGAAAACAAAAGTTTTTAAAAACCATCACCAGGCAATGAGGAAGATAACAACAGATTACACAAGACAGACTTCAAAAATACCAATTTTTCATGATACACGGTACACCATCTGTGTGATCCATTGTTTTCAATTAATAAACAGTTACACTGTAACAAAACTGTGAATTAAAGGAAACAGGTGTTTCACGCAGCCCAGCAGTTTCTTTAGAAACTAATAAGGGAAAAGGAATCGGTTGGTTGCGTTTTTCCAGACTTTGCTCATCACGGTATTCAAGATGGAAGCTAATGAGAGCCTATAGAGTGTCTGCTAACACTGAGGCAAGATATAATGCAAGAGAACGTTCATTAAAAGAGGTTAACTTACTCCTCCATTCCATCAGCAATAAACCTCTTCAGGATGGTTTTTGAATTAACGTGAGACTTTGAGTCACCGGACAGACCTTTACAGTCGCCACCATCTCCTACTAGTTGGGATGCCTGTGTATCAACAGGGCATGGAAGATTCTTCTCAAAAATGGCTTGCTGTGGCTTAC
This sequence comes from Orbicella franksi, assembly GCF_964199315.1. NCBI lineage: Eukaryota > Metazoa > Cnidaria > Anthozoa > Scleractinia > Merulinidae > Orbicella > Orbicella franksi. The sequence continues at coordinate 31,217,976 of NC_138151.1, forward strand.
TGGGCTGCCTGTGACTGTTTGTTGTGACTGTGTGGCTTGCTTCTCTAGAAGATGAACAGCTTGTGGAGGGTGTCGCCACCTTCTCAGTTCGGGGATATGGCCCCGGGAAAAAGTTCCCTCCTTTAGGCGACAGTTGGTTAGTGTCGGGCGTGGCCAGTCTTGGTGACCGTGGGGCTGGTCTTACTGCTACACCAGTGTTAACACCATGAGCCGTTCTTGGGGAGGGAACTTGCCTTGGCCTTGGTGGGCTTTGTAAAAGCGGCGACACGACCCCGTGATTTCCATTTAACACAACAGGATTTACATTATAATACCCTACCCCTCCATGGGACGGAAATGCTTGTTTTGTATCCACCATCATATTTCGTTTTCCAGCCGTTTGAACAGCACCTGAGAGGGGTGCGGGCTTCTTTGCCAGTAGAACCCTTGCGGATGTCTTCTCCCCACTGTGCAAACCACTGGTAGAAGTGGCCACCAATGGAGGTGACAGCAAGGGAGCTATGGGTTTCAGCTGCAGTCCCTTGGCTCCCGGTGAATGAACGGGGGTGCTTTTGATAGGTTGGTGAAACGGAGGAGCTGTGTGGGTAGCTACTGACACTGTCAGAGGAGCCAAAGAACTGGACGCTGGAGCCCCTGGCCAAGTCACGTGACTGGACATAGTAGCGGCTGATGGCACTTGAAAACCTGTTAGAGGCCTGCTTGTCAAGTTTCCAGAATTTGCGAGGCTGGTATCCTTTTGGCCAGGAAATGGTACTATTGAAACGGGGGCACTGGTACCCAATGGCAGTCCACTTTGACTGTTCCCTTTGAAAGAAGTAACAGGAGATTTCGCTTGTACTCCAAGAACTGCATTGTTTGCCAAGTTGTTTGTTGAAGGCACGTGCGCATTTGAAGAAAATTTCGTGAAGTGACTGGGAAACAGTGCCGGTTGAGAAAACGATGAATGGGACACATCAGATGAGCTCACAACAGCTTTAGAAGGACTCTCACAGATAGATGAGTTAAGCTTGGAACTTCCATTACCGCTGGAAGGCTGGCTTGGTCTGAATACTGACCCTGTTGGCTGAAAGTGCCCACTCACAGTGAGCCCTGGCGAGTGGCTCTTACCCATTGGTTGCTTGGGGCGTACAAAGTGGCCACTCAAAGATGACGAGCTTTCATTTTTATCTGTACTTTTGATTGAATGAGGCAGCCCTTTCGGTGCCCTGAAACCAAAGTCAACCATTTTGGAAGGTGGTTTCGAGGAAATGCTTATGTCAGATGATTTGATCATTTGTTCATACATGTTTGGAGTCACTGCTCTCTTGACAGGAAATTCAATAGGTGAGTACCTGATCTTGCCAATGTCCGGGGTCTGGCTTCGTCTAGCGGTGAAATGCACAGGGGAAAACCTCTGCTGAGGGAACACCCTGTTAGTCAGCTCTTCATCATCGGAGTCATCAGACTCCTTGTCATTCACGTCAATGTTTTCATTGCACATCAGTTCTTCCGAGCCAATGTCATCATCTTCTGATTCGCTCATTGTATCAGTGGTCCCTTGTTCAAATGAGATGTGTCTGTCCTCGGACACTGGTGGTCTGGCAGATGGGACAGTGGTTTCATCTAGTTCGGAACACATCTGAAATTAAGATGACACAGACATTTCAGATCAAAACTTTCCAACTGATAATAGCCATGTTTATTTTTATCCTTGCCCTTGTCCCAAGTTTACCCCTAAAAATTCCATACTAATTGTTGACACAGCCTTTCAGAGGCTGGCTCAACTACAGACAAATGTTTTGCTATTGATACCCCAAAAAACATTCAACTTGCTAATTTCCCATATGCCTGTCATGTATTGAGTCCAATAATGATATATACTCTTTGTCTATCTATTTCTCAAAACCTAAAATAATAACAATACATGGTTGCCACAGATATCCCTTTTCAAACTTCCCCGACTTTTCCCTGATCAAGGCCAAAGAAATGCAAAATGTCAGGTCTGGTGGCAGCTTCTTCTTCCACTTGTTCATTATAAGTCATTGTGATAATTTTCAACAAATTTTCCTTCTCCCTTTACGAAAAATATCATTGAGATCAGTGACCCCAATTCTTTCTTCCAGCCTTCAATGGTATTAAATAAGCCATATTAAATTAATTCCATTTTCCTCGACTTTTCTTCAAAATATCAATTTCCCCTGACTCAAAATTAAATTCCCTGACTTTTCAGCTCTCTACATGCAGACTGAATTGGAATTTCATTTTTTAGGAGGGAGAAAAGCTGCAGCAAACTGATGAGCAAAGAACAAAAGAGCAACAAACTAAGATTCCTAGATGGAAGAATTGAGCCTAACCACATTGGCAAGAAGGTAAATTAATGCTAGTAAGAGCAACTACACCATATCTGCACACAAGCGAAGCAGTTCCCATTACCTGTGCCAGCTCAAAGAGTGAGTGCTGTGTTGGGGGAGGAGGCTGGGGTGTGTACGGACGATGCACAGCTTCCTTCAGGGAAGGCTCCTGTTGATTTGCTGGAGTGCTCTGTGAGCGCTTACATCTCAGTCTAGGCTTAGCATCTGAGGGTTCTTCACAATCGTTGTCAAAAACACCCTGAAAAAAAAGCCCTGATATCAACATACAATGTACACAAACAACTACCCTCCAAACATTCCTTTCTGAGGATCAGTGATATGATGTGCTCTACACTTTCAGTTGCAACTCCAACATTTTTTTTTAATCCAAATGATTTTTTTAGCCAACTATCCTGGTTGAGCTGAACTATCATGTTTGTCTCTACCCCTTCTCCTTCCATAAAGACTTTAATGCTCTGAATATTAATGGGGCAAAGCAAACACTTCTTTGCCATCAAAGGTTTGTTGAAAAATTTTGAACCCATAGGAAAGTGTTTCAACAGCTTTTTTGAGGCACCCCAAACTTTATAAACTTTATGCGGAAACTTTGAAAAAAGTTTTCTCAAATGAGAAAAAATGGCTTCAAGAAAGATCTTCCGGCACTTCCTCCACGCAAAGTTTTTCAAGTTTATATTATATGGTTTTTCTCGTTTAATTTGCACTTGTGAGTTTCAAAAAGCTGAAATTGCACCCTCTGAAGTGGCTCGTGCAATGTCAGCTTTATGAAAAACTAACTTGTGCAAATTAAATCCAAACTGAACTCAAAACAGTATGATTGCCGATACTAATATATACACTTAATTTGACAACAGGTAAATAAAGCTGTGAATCACCTGTCATGTTAATAATAATAATAGTAATACTTTATTTATATAGTGCTATTTCGATCACTATCCAATAGCGCTTTACGATGAGTTTAAAAATATCTCACCAATAAAACCACAAAATCGTAATGGTGAAGCACATGACATGTGACCAACTCAATTACGTAACAGATACATGTGTTAGTTCCTGTGAATGATTGTGGCAGTGAACACTTACTGATTATTTTATATTTTCTAGAACAAACACACTTTTTCTTACTTCATGCTCTTCACTTCCCATCACTATATCACTTTGATATTCGCTACCATCTCCTCCTGATGTCAAAACAGAGAAAAAAGTATGTTAATTTACGCTGCGCATGCGCTCACACATCACATCTGTTCCATGTGCTTGCCTTTGATTGCAGTTGGCATTTACTAAACCTTAGAGTAAACACAATGTTTCCTTTTTATTGGCGTGTTGGCAGCTGTCAACTCACACCTTGAATTCCCTAAAACAAGTGTGGACTAAAGGATCCTACGACATCAACTCCATAACAAGGGTACAAAGCCGTAATTTCAGGTGAGCAAATTGAGAACTTTCTAACACGGATGCCTCATCTTGAGAACCCAAATAGTGGCAATTAACAAAGAAGTTGATCTATGTCCTTTCACTCGACAAGAACTTTGTTCCCTTCCATCTAGACAATCAATACCCTGAAATTCAGAGCTACTATTAGAGTAAGGACATGCTCAAGCCATGATAACTTTCAAAACACTTTTTTGTACGTTTTTTTATGTCTTTTACTTTAAGAACAACTAATAAATTGTTGCGAGATAAGGGCCAAAAACCTCCCTTCTATGGGGAAGGTAGGTTTCTACCAAAAATGTGAAGTATGTGGAGAATACTAGGCAGCGCGTAGCTTTTCAGAGCCTCAAACAAAAAAATGATGCTAGCAAAGCTACAATGTACCTGAGGGCAAACTGGCTGTAATTCATGTCAAAACTTATTGAGAAATTCATTTAAAAATTTCAAAGTTAATAAGTTAGAGTACTTTTCAAAGACTCTGGCCCAGTTCAGACCACCGCCACACTGGGAGACATTTTTGAAGCTTGCATTAGATAGACACATACCCATGGAATCACTGGACTCTGTTCTGTCTGAAACTTTCCTTGGTGACTTTTTCCTGTCTTTAGTACACCACTTCCAGTGTGGGTATGCCCTGAAATGAGCTTCTTTGACCTGAGGAGTGGGAATCAAATCAAATGGAGCAGTCGATCCAGTGCAACAAGCCATCACATACAGACACACCCACTAAACACAGGCAGCTCCAGTTATTAGAGAGTCAAAAATAGAATGGGATGCATTAGTTAATACTAGACAGACACACATGATGAAACTCTACACTACTGGTCCACTTTGATCCATTTATGTTGTGAAAAAAAAAAAAAGCAAAAAAACTGACTGAGCACACGTCTTCTGTGATCAAACTCGCACTTGTCTAATGCATGGGCCAGCATTTAGAAAGATTAGCACTTGACAAGAATTAGTGTCCAAGGGATGGAAATAATCACTGATCAAATTTGACAGCCCAAACATTCATTGAATTACAAAAAAGGATGAGGATGGGGCCCTGTTTCCCATTATTTCCTTCATTGAGTGCAAACTAGACTCTCAAGGAGGCTTGCTCAACTAAGCTATGTGCAACAGCCAACAACCACCTTTCCTCTAAAAACATGTTTGGCCAATCCTTGTAGCATAAGAATAGACCTTTCCCAAATTTCAACAAACAATGGTGCTGAGTTGAGGTCAGGGTGGACAAAAATACAGAAAATGTCCACCCCAACCTTGTTCTGGTGCTATTGTTTGTATGCACGAAAGTGGAACGTAGGAAAGGTCTCTGAACCAGAGTAGTTTAAGAACCAACCTGGGCTGCAAGGTCAATGTATTTTTGTTTGTCTTTGGCTCCAAGGTTATACCACCATTCACCAAGTATCTTGCTCACCGTCCTGTTATCTTGGTGAGGATGCTTCTGATGGACTAGAGCCCTGTGCCGCTTACTAAAGATCATGAACGCATTCATTGGGCGACGAATGTGTTCTTTTTCTTGTCTTGATGGATAACTGGATGCCTACAATAAATAAAAAAGGCCCAATGGACATGAAGATGTGAAAGATAATGTTCCACCAGGAGGAGGAACTTCTTTTAATTATAATAATGTTAATTAACAACTGTTTTGCGAAGTGGAGGTTGGGTGCCCAAGGTATCCAGGAGCTTCCACTATTGGCTGCCAGCTCCTAGATGGAGACCCCTCTCATGGCTAGCAAATCCTGGCAACCCAGCCATGAGCCCCCATGCAGAAGGGAGAAAGCGGGCACCTGTCACATTGATAAAACAGTGGAAAGAAAAGGGAGAGACAGGGGATGGGAAACAACCTATGAGCAGGGTCCCTGCACTTGAGACTCGAATGCTTGAGGAAAGCGCTGCCAATGTAAAACTATTTGAGCGCCTTGAGGCCCAATAGCACAGTGGAATCCTGGTGCACGCACAGATCTATATTGTCGTAATTATGATTGACAGCAGTGAAAAGCATTAGCGGACATCTAGGTAGGGTAGGATGAGGGACTGAGAGGGGTGGGTGGTGTGCATGTCATTCTAAAAAGTTTAACCTGGGTTGAAATCATTCTGACATATATTTCAAACCACAACATATACAATGAAGATGTGTTGTAGAGTATGGTAAGGAAAGCACAACTTAAAGGGAAAATGATTTCAATTTAATTTGTGATGCCATTCGATTTACAGTGCAACTACTCTAACCAAGGTTGCCCAACAAAATTTCCACAAATTTGACAAATAAAAATCATGGAGGTTAACAATAGTTTTCCAGCAAATTATCCATGTTATCAAGCTGTACATTACAAAGGCAACAGATTTGTGGTCGTTTTGACTAGAAACTATTTTAAAACTTTTAAAGTGCCAGTGGTCAATTTGCAAAGAATTTGCTCATTTGCATATTATATCATGTACACATCTCTTCTCTTAAGAATACTATATGCTCTCAATATCTATGGAAACCTTAAAATAACTGGAGACTGACTAGAAAACATTCGGATAACCTCAAATATCTACACTATTTTTCTGTCCATCCATTTATATATAATTTTTTTTTAAATTGTAAATGTATGCATAAATAGAGTTTGTTGTTTGTTGTTGCTGTTAAGTGGTCAGAGTAGTCACACTGTAAATGATTTTAGCCCCACACATTCAAACACCATGTAATTAGTAAATTGACTGCTCACACAAAAATTGCTATATTACATATTCAAGATATGCTTACCTGCACCTTGGCGGCAGGCTTTCCCTCGTCTTGACTGCTGAATGATAACGACCGTGTTCTTTTCCTAGTGTTTGGTCCACTATTTCCTTGCAACCTTCTTTCAAGCCTCCTTTCTCCTGCATTACCATAATTTGCACTGTCACTAGCACTTTCCATTCTGTTCTGCTCATGATCAGCATTTTCCTGTCCCTCTTGTGATGTAACAACATTACAAGTGTTCTGCTGCGACAAACTGTTTGCGGCTACATTAAACAGTTGTGGAACCAAACACTGCCAAGGATAGACAGAAATCTGAATGGTGTTGACCTGCACTGGAGGTAGTTGTACTTCAGGAATTAATTCAGTTGAATTGCCATCTTGCTGGTCTCTTTGGCTGGCTTTGCCTGAGTTGTCGTTATCCTTTAGCAGTTGCTCTTTTGACTCAGTGTCTTCCTCAGCAGTTTCAGAATTCGACGTAGACTGCTTAACATTGTCCTCTTCACTATCACCAGTTCTTTCCTGATCAGGATAACTTTTCTTGTTAGTATCTTGTGAAAACGGTACAAATGTACTGTTTGAAGTCAAAGGAAGCGACTGGGCAGGTATGGGAGAGTACATAACCCTGCCTGCCTTGTCTCTGGGTGGGGTTATTGCTGATGGCGCAGGTAGTGACACAGGACAAAATGTTCTCTTCCCAGATATTGCAGGTGGAGTGCATGGAATGGGTGAAAATGACTGGGAGGAACCAGTCGGAGGCGAAATAGGAGAGAAAGTTCTTTTGGTTGGAGTGATAGGTGAAAGCAGAGGTAACGGTGACATTAAAGATGAAGTGTTACTCGCACAGCTTCCAGACTCGTCACGACAGAGAATTCCAGAATCAGGACTCACTGCATTTGATAATGACAATCCATTTGGGAAGAAAGGTGAGAGCAGCTCTGCACTTGATGACCTTCCAGAACGGGGTGTGGCGGAGGCCCAGGTCCTCACCGGTGTAACTGACCGATGCTGACCTGGGGTGGTACTGCGATTACTGTAACAGTTGCTGTAGGGTGAAGGAGATTGACACTGGCCAGGTCCAGGTGAAATTGGCAAAGGTGTGGCAGGGTTAGAAAATGGTGTGGCACATCTTGAATTGCTCAGTGAGACAAGTGAAAACGCAGCCTCTGCTTCTTTATCATTTAAGTCCTTGTGGTTAGCAGTTCCTTTACTCGACACCTCTCCTTCTACACTTCCTTCACTTTCGTTGCCAGATTCCCAGGTAAGTTCTTTACCATGTAATTTGCCTTTTTTCTGTCCAGGAATTCCGATGCCTTTCGTCAGGGACTTGCCCTTTAATGACAGGTGACGAGAACAATAGCCTCGCCGCTGGCTCTCCTTGTTACACCCCTCTCTCGAACAAAGCCGTCTCCATTGTTTGCCGTTAAATTTCTTCCGCACTCCGTTCTCCATTTGTACAATATCACCTTTCTTATATTTCTGTTGTGTGGGAGTGGGCGTCCTTGAAACTATGTTCTCTCCTCGGTTTCGGCTGGCAGGTCGTTTTGGAGTCTTTTGCTGATTATTAACTTTCCCATATCCATTTGCTCCTTCAAATTCTTCATCTGAGATGGCACTATCAGTATTTTCGTCCTCTAGGAAATTGTCAGCACCGTTGGTGCTTTCAAGAAAAGCTAAGTGCCTAGCAACGGTTGACGATGAGCCGTCAGAAACGTCACACCCGCTCGCGGCCTTCTTGATTGAATTGCCGTCATCAACTCCTTTCTTTCTTTTCTGAGGGGATTTCGCTTTAAAATCAGTACCTTGCGTTAACGAAACAGCTGGTGTCGTGCATTTCGGTGGAACAAAAGCATCCCCGTCAAAGTTTCCGACCGAGTTGGCACTTTCTTCCCGTAAATGAAAGTTCTGCCTTTTACAATGCGATTCATCGTCGATTTCTTTTGACAGATTTCTTTTCGCCGAATTTTTTGGCAACTGATTGTTTACGCTTAAAATGTCTTGATTACAACATTGAGCGATCTTTGTATCTTCCGTGATAAAGCCATATTCACTTGATTTTCTTGCAGGATTTCCACGCCGAACTCTCCCTTTACGATTCATATTTTCTGAGAAAGAAAACATTTCTAACCGTTAACAATGAAAGCCAGTAAATTTACGGCAACGATCAACGGTTCCATGTATACAGAAAAGCCAAATTTAGCTTATGAATATACATTTTGTTGTTTATTCCTAACTTACGTGGATGGTCATATTATTTTCTTAGTTTAGCAGGTACATCAAAACTTCTAGGTTACTCTGAGAAGATTCCGCCAAAAAAAACCAAGACATTTAAAAATGTAGTGACGGTGGTATTATACTAATTACAGATTCAAAAAAAATTGACAAACACAACATCATAAGATATAATTGAACTGCGAAAAAAAATTGCTTTCGCTCGATCGTAACCTGGTTTACACATTATTTTGGGAGGCGGGCGGAAAATTGAATTCCTCTGAATTAACGAAGCAAAGGACATTCGGAGTAAAACCTTCAACTTCTAGGGAAACATCGATTTACCGATGTAAAAACTGCATCACAGCAAAACAAGGTGAAACCGGATACATCTGAATATTGCATTAAACATGAATATTCGAGGTTGGAAAGAGGTTTGAACCGAAAACTAACTTAACGATCCACCGATTTCGCCGCAAATCTGACAGAACTGCTACACAATTTATAATCTGCGAAAAACATCGAAGCTGCTCTAACTTTGAAACAGGGAATACGACGTGGCCAAAAAATTTGTTACGGAGCCAGCTGACAAGACAAGCTTCTTTGAAGGACCCACAAATAGGATTTCTTGTTGGAGGCGAATTTGCACATAAAATCGACAAAACATTTCATTTACCTTCATTTGAAGCTGTTAATTTCGTTTGTACGTTACCTTGGTCGGCTGGTTCGTCATGGTTAGAAACAACAATAAACGCGCTCATGAATGGAAACAAAAAAATGTCGATCAATGGGCCCAGGCTTGTCCTATCGACATAAGATTATCAAGCCAGCGCGTAGTAAAAATTTCATATTCACCTTTGGCGTTTAGTTCTTGGTCCACATTCCTGTAAAACGCAAACATCGTAATGTTAGTTCGTGGGAAAAGTAAGTCACAGAAGGCTATCATTTGGATACGCGCGATTGACAGAACCGTAGAAAAAGTTTACGTGTTAGCACACTGAAGTAGCATGTACAATATACGATCAAAACAATGTGCCGGGCAAACCAACGGCGAAAAAACAAGACCATATCTCGATACTACAAACCTGAAATCACTACACAAACCGATCAGCGAGCAAATGGAAGGGAATCGCGCTCCAGCTACACCGTGCGATCATTCTCGAATAGAAGATTTCGAAAATAAACCGAGAAATTGCTTGTCTCTCTGTGAATGGGACAATCCTCGACGCTGATTGGCCAGCGCCTGAACTCATTCACATGTGTGACATTACGCCTTGTAGAGCTAAACAAACCGTCAACCAATCGCGACCCAGTGTCTAAACAAATACAGCACGGATGTTTGAAATTGAGAAATCCTTTCCGATTTACAGGACCAAGAGAGTCCATGATTGCTTCAAGTTGATCTAATAACGAGAAAGCGAAAAATATACTGGCACTGGTATCGCACCTCCTGCTCTACACGAAACAAAAGCTTGTCAATAGCTGACAATCGTCAGCAATCATGAATTATTCTGAGGGCCAAACAGCTTTTGAAAATTATCATATGGTAAGCCGTGTTTAATAGAACGAATTTTTGTTCTATCACTTTTTCATATATCATTTCCTTTTAAAATAATGATAAAATGATAATGTGATCATTACGTACAGTCAACCAACTAATCGTGACAGTAAAAATTTGATTAAAATACACCCCTCCCCCCTGCACTGTATGTCGAAACAAGCGCTGCTTTTCAACCACCTTAAACAAGATTTTTAAATGTAAATCAAACAGATTAACCCTTTTTTGGGGACGTAGCGTTCTTTTCGTGTGGTTTTCAGCCAAGCCAGCAAGCTGTGAATATTAGAATAAAAATGGAACTCTCATACGTTTCATTTCAAGTGTGCTTTAAGACTCCTGCAGCGAATTAAAAGTATGAAAAAAAAAAATCCGAATCCTCCAAAAACGCTGAAAGTTTTGCAATCTAGAGAAACACACAGCTTCCACGACGGCAAAGAAATTTAATCCAACCTAAGAGGACTCCATATCATATCTTAACGTTAAGATGTAAACCACCTTGTACAGCAATATTCGCTCATAAAAATTAAGAAATTCTGTTACTTTATGGGGTCGATTTCATGTAATTATCATGCATTTTACAAACGAAAATAAAAAAAAAATGTACAGATCAACGTGGACTTGAGTTTCAATGCTGTTTCAATCTTAAGCTGTACCGAGCTTGACATTTCTGGCTCGTGTAGGCTTAAAATGACTCAAAAACAATACACATTAAAAAAAAAAAACCATATATAATACTCACAGTGACATGATTTGAATGGGTTTTCTACCGCAACTCGATCACACGGCGGTCACGAGAGGGCTGAAAGATTATGGGCAAATATCACATGAGTATTTCTTTCACTCTTGATGTCTAGTTTTACATCCCGAACGCTCAAGAGTTTAAGTCGAAGACATACACACACTAAAAAATATAGCTGGTTTAATTTGCGTACGTATTGTGTGCGAGCTATACGCGAAGACGTTACGTTCGTGTTAATTTTAGCGATGATATATGGGCGAGTGACGCACTCCGTTAGCGTTTTGTTTTCATGTTTTGCCTTATTTTATTCTTTGTTTCAAAATATTTTTTCTTCTGTCGAATAACTTTTCTCACACGCAATTCGAAACAGCGCAAAGCATATCTTTTCACCCGTCCGTGTTGCTGATCAAAACAAACGTATTTGATGTACGAGTGTTTTGCCAGTTTCATGTAAACGGGCTTTGGACGCTGCCGAAAAAGCAACATGTTTTCATTTAGCAACAGCGCATCGTCCAAGAACTGACCAGTTCTAAGCCAGCGAAAATGTGATCTAATTCATTAGCACAAACCCATTGCAAAAAAAATTCTGCTTACGAATCACGTTTGCCTATTGTTTACTTACTCAGCTCATAAAAATTACAAGCGATACACTAAAAACAGAAAAAAAATACCTTTTCAGTTCACGTGGATAAAAGCGGACTCCAGGACTCTCGATAGAGCAACTTGCTACCGAAATGTGCCCAGTTATTTTCCCTTCTTATTTAAGTTTCAGAGTGCGGTCAGTGATATCTGTTCGAGGAAAGCAGGAAAAAAAAAACAGAATATATTACGATCTTTACCTTGACCTACACGCGCGAGGTACTCGTTCACGATCAGCTGCCTTCAGCTGAAAAAGCATGAATAAATTTTGAAAAATCAAATCACTATTTCTAGAAGTTTGACTTACCCGTAAAGGCACTATTGAGGGACGTCTGTAAATTAAAAATGTACTTATTCATGTCCTCATCCGTTCTTCAGTTAATAATAAAATTATTTTGTTAACTCGTATGGGTGGGAGAGATTAATAAACGAGAAAACATCACATTATTAATAATTTATGTCTTCCTGTTTAATATGCGAGGTCAATATTGCAATGATGTCATATGGGCGATGACCGTTTTACAGAGAGCTTTGAAATCGCAGATTTGCGTTGTATCATCCCCAAGTTATGGCAGTGGCCCAGATTAATTAATCTGGTTTATCAGCTCGACGAACCCATCAAGTTATCATACGCAAATGGGAAAAACGAAAGCCAGAAAAGATGACGCAAGTTCGTTCCCAAGCCCTTTGAGGGACTGCAATTTGCCAACAATCTCCCTCGCACTTATCCCTTCACTAGAACCGATTGTCGAGGATTCGATTGTAAAACAAATCTGGCGAGCAGTGATCTCTAATTGAAGCTGAATTAAAACAATTTCACCGCCAAATTTCCTCAGCTGTATTGTCAGTCTATAAATTGTCGGTGATTCACGTCATGACGTCACATGCGAAAATAATGGACCAGTGCACGAGGAAACAAGCCCGAATAATATCTGAACGAGCGCCACGCTAGTTCTCTCTTTCTTATCCAAATCACATCATTCGACATGAGTTTATTGTTTTAAGTAAAAACAAATGACGAACTTTTCTTGTGGGCCGTTGAATATTTTTTCCCTCATCCATTCTCAAGTAGTACAATAAAACCGAAAACATTTTTTGGGGGCTTAAGCGTTTTGTTCTCTACCCGTAAGGCATATTTTCATTATGTAACTGACCTCTTAGACAGGAGCGCACAGCTTGTGGTAAGAAAAAAAGGAAAACTCTAAGCATTTCGTTTCTTTCGTTCCTCAAACAATCCTCGTTGATTCACATTTTTGATCCGAATAATTATGTTGCAGAAAAACTCAGGTAAGGTATCTTATCTCTCGCTTTTGCAAACTGTCTTTTTCCTTAAAGCTTAGCTGACCTTTTTTCTACCCTAAAACAACCTTTTTTGCCCCAAAATAACAGAAGGCATTAATTTTCTCACGGGTTACGAAAGTTTCATTTAAGACATCATCCCAGGATTTTACCATAACTGACTTGGAACATCCGAGTCAACTGATAAGGCCTTTCAAATATATTCCAACGAAATGATCCTTTGAGTGTCATGATTACCAGAAAACAAACAATTTAATTTCGCAACGGACATTCAAATGAAATGGAAACCACACGTAAAATATATGGAAGGAAATACTTGTGTGGTCGGCACGCCCGAGCAAAACTGAAATTTTCGGACTTTTTAATCTTGTAGTCACTTCTGGCTTCAAACGCGCATTTATATCCTTAGAACAAAAAACAAAATTACAAATGAGCAGAAGCCATCACTGTCACCTTTCACTTCTTCTATAAATCATTTTATTTTCATTGTCGCTACAAATTTTCTATCAGGAAGAATGATAATAAAATTATTATTACGTATGGCAGTGTCAATTAAATCACTTGACTTCAGCAAGAAATGCAGAATTTCCCTCCCGACAGTTTTATGAACCGAACAAATCTCTAAGAAAATGAACGTGTGGCAGTCTGATTGCTCGAAAAACAAATTATTTTGGTTAGGCAGAACCGTGTGTTAGATGTTACTGACAAGAAGTCAAAACCAACAAAACGTGACTTCAGGGGGGAAAATGTAATCATTAGCATTTTACACACATGTAAATACTTGTAAATACCTAAATCCAGTTAAATTCTACATTATGTGATATGTCGGCTTTGCGTTAATTGTTCCCTTTTCTTACAAAATGGCTGACTATTTAGTCATCTCAGTTGGCAAAATTGTCCAAATGTGATTCTGTCAAGTGCGGAGGAACACATTCGAGAATGAAATAATATCAAAATTTGTTCACTTCGCATCAAGCAGTCATTACTTGTGTATAAAAATGTATAAATATTTGACTTTACGTCAGCAGTAAACAAAAACTGTCATTGTTGTTTTAATTGCTCATTACTCTCGAACTTCTACATCTCTAAATTCAATTTGAGGCCAAATATAAGAAATTATCCAGCGCAAAGGTTTCCATAAATATGCAGTTTAGGTTGTGAAAGTCACACATTGTGATTTTAGGGGCAGAATGTGAGGAGTGAAGTGATCCTTATGCTTGCAGGGCACTGTTTATTTGCAGTTGAACGGTTACCTAGCGACTCCCACACGCAGATTGTCATACGGACAATCATTCAATTTCCATATTTTATTTCAAGGAAAATATGGCGACAGGATTGCGATGTTGGCCGTTAGCATTCTGTATAACGTTACTTCATATTAGAAGTACATATCCTAAGATTGTAGAAGGGACATTAAGCACCAAAGAGGTAGCTTGAAGTTGGGTATAATTCGAAGTTTTGTTTTTGGCAGTTGTGGAACACAAATGGAGTTTCGGTTCGAAGCGTATCACGAGGCTTCCTAATCGCTCGTTTTTCCCACTCTCTTTGACAGAACTGGGTATTTTTAACAAGATTTTGTTACAAAGATTCAATAGGAGAACTAAAATATCATTTTGAATATCCTGAGGTGAGTTTTGTTCTTGATTCTGTGCCGATTTTTTTGCATGAACAATCGAGGCTTATACATAAACATGGCTTTTAATTGATAATGATTCAGCAAACTGAAAGAAACAAACTCTGCTGGCACTAAGCTGTTACAGTAAGTGATAAAAACTTCTACTTCCGATCCATAACTGAGTTTTTTGTTTGTCTATGTTTTCTTTCCTCGCAGGTTTATGCTACACAGAATATTTTTCTGTACTTTGACACGCAATGGCCATTAGTGTATCCGAAGCCAGACATGGTAAGAAACCGTATTCTTAGATTTAACTTCTTTATTTCACATATTTTAATTCAAAACTCCGAGCATTTATACGATACGAACGATTTTATCAATGTTCTCGCATGCATACTACTGATCTGTGCATGTTTCCTGAACATAAACACACGGGGTTGCCTTCCCTTTACTTAAAATGAAAGTCCAAGTTATTACGTATAATGAGGAAATTTGGCTCACCAGTGATACTAGCGCCTTCTTTAGTACCAGTTTATTAGAAAATTGGAAGAAGTTAGGAACTGCAAGGAAATATAATTCTTCTTATTAAGGTTCATTCGAAGAACGAGTTCACCTTATGACTTGTTTTAATAATAATAATCGAGAATCTAGCAACAAAAACACTTGCATTACCCGTCGCTCATAAGATTGTCAAGCCTGGGCAGCCATGAATCGAATACGCACTGGGCTGTCATTTTATTTGCTAATCCGGCGTGTTGAAAATTGATATTTCCTCGTTCCAACCAGGAAACATACGAAACGAACTGTCATAGTTTAACTATGAAAAATGAGTTTCTCTTTCAGACATAAATGAATGTACTGGGTGATTTCAAGTACGCATGCATGAAAGATTTGGGTAGCTTTCAAGAAGGGCATCTAAGTTCACTTGAAGTAGCCTGTAATATCAAAAATCTCTGCGGTTTTGACAAGTATCTCTATAACGCAGTCATCACTGGATTTAATTTCCAAGGATTGTTAAAAGTGTGAAAAATTAAATGATGTTTATGACTCCGCCATTTAGTGTGAGGCAAAATCCCCATGTTTTCATTTAGCATCAAGACAATCAGAATATATCTCTGCAGTTTTGACAAGTATTTCTGTAACGCAGTCATCACTGGATTTAATCTCCAAGGATTGTTAAAAGTGTGAAAAATTAAATGATATTTATGACTCTGCCATTTAGTGTGAGGCAAAATCCCCAGGTTTACATTTAGCATCAAGACAATTAGAATATAACAAATTTCCCTTGCGCTATCCTTGAAACTTATAAGGGGGTAATTATGTGGCAAATTTTCAGTCCAGTTAGGGGTATCAAAATGAAGTCAAGGATGCAAATTTTGAAAATGAGTAAATTGCACCCTTTTGCAATTTAAAAGTACTGGTAACCTTTTGTTGGCTGCTCAATTTTGAACTTTCTAAGGCAGCCTATGAAATGGATATCAACCATTTCCTCTTCATTAATCGATCTAGTCTCAGTGGCAATGATGTGATGACAGATAGGCACCCCAAAGAAAGTTAGTTTTTCTTGATAAAGTACATATCCAAGCCATATGGCTTCCCATACTGCTTCATACTAAGTTATCTTGTCTGCATTGAGATCACTGTGCACTCCATTTATTAGCTTTGAAATTAACTAGACGTTAAATAAGATTCTCCATTTTATAGCCTTTATTTTACCGAAACCTTTTCTTTTCAGCCGCCTTGTTTCCTCACTTTTCTGCCTGGGTGGAAGTTTCATTCCAATTAAGTACATGGGTTTTTTGGAGCTTTTCATTTTTGTCTGGTTTGAAAACAAAATTACAGCCTGTGGAGATACATGCTCTATTAAAAATGATTAACTATTTCTGGCCTTGCATTATGAGCTTGAGATTTCTATTGCATGACTGTTGACGAGGACGCAAACCTACTGAAGGCAACTAGCACATAGAAATCGAGAGCGAATAATCTATTTGTGTTAAGATAAATCTACCAGTCATTCAAAACTTTATCAAAATCTTCTTTACAGATGCTTCGATTGCACAAAGAAATGAACACATTTTGTTGACAACTGCATGCTGCTAGGCTACTCACTATCTACCACAGAATAGATAATGAGCAGAGCGCTACAAGATTGATAGTAATTAAAAAAAGCACACTCAACTCCATTAGCAGGTTTATAGCAGCTATATTCTAAATGCAGCTAGATTGATCAGTTCAGTGCCGAGGAAATAAAGGCACTTCAGTAGGTTGATCCAAGTACTAGGTCTACGAACACACACCTTCGTGTGTAAACAGAAAGCATAAAATAAAGTAAGAGCACTAGGAGGATAAACCTCCACAAAGTAAACAGGATGTCAGAAAAAAGAAGGAAACTGTCAGCAGGTGTATGAACACACTAACAGTTGTCTGTAGTCTCTTTACCACTTTACTTGCCAATGAAATCATCTTACATCGTACATGCGTTGTAGATTTTGTGTCAACTGATAATTTTCTGGGAAAGTTGTCTTCATGCTCACTGGTAAAACCAGTGACAATTAAGTGGTTGACAGTTTTGATTTTGTGTGTGGTCTAACAGGGATGAAGCTGAAAAAAAAAAAAAAAACTGAACAGTGGTAGATAATTTTAAGGTGTCTTTAATTTCCTGGCCTCTTTCCTTCAGAATTACCCCAAGTAGGATCTCAGTGGGCAATAAACTGTCATTCAACCATTGAATTTGCCTGTAGTCACTCTTAGCTGCATCTCTGGTCCAGCTGTCTGTGACTTTAAAAAAAAGGTTTTCTCCAAGCAGGCATGAAGCATGGAAACCATGCTTTTTTATTGTTGTTAACTGTATATAATGAAAAATTAATTGAATAGTCTGTTCTGTGCTCGCAGCCTCAGGGCTCGAAATTGCGACTCACTGGTCGCCAATGCGACCAAAAATTGAGCACTGGCGACAAAATTTTCAGAACTGGTCACCAGCTGGCGACTCACATTTTGTCCGATAACTAAACAAAACCACGACACAACTTTTGTTTTTAAATCTCTATATTAGGAAATCAATCGGATATGGTAGCTAGTATACAACTCACCTTTCCGTCCCCAGTAAAATAATGTCTGAATATTACAAGATAATAAAAAAAATTGAGTGTATTTCGACACGTCGATACTGCGTTCACGTCGTACCATGTTGTTTCAGTGGCTTCTTCCGAAACTAGGATCGCAGGCGCACTTCAACACCATGTGCTTTTCATTTGCTGCGAAAATGGCGGCAGATACCAATCAGTTGAAGGAATTACGTGAGTCTTTACGTGCGGGGAATGAAGATTCAAGCATGGCATTGTTTGTCGGCAGCGAAAGACGTGGAGGAAAGCAAGTCAAAAATAAAGAACGGCATTTCGAAGAAGTAGCAAAGGGAAAATATGTAAGGACCGTGTTTGTCTCACAATGAAAACCACGGACTTAAAACGTTTTATGCTTCGCTTCATTTAAAATGACTATGGAGACAACCATCACCTTGGGACCAGAGACATATCACCTGAGAACAACAGTAGCTTTCTGTAACTAAGTGTTACTGGTGTTGCTTTTAATTGTTTTCGCTCTTCAATCGTGGCTTTTCTTGAATGCGAAGTAACGTATAAAGTTTTGTTCTTGTGTAGGTTATATGTAAAATAAGTTGGCGACCAAAATTTACGATCTGGCAACTAAAATTTTTCCGTTAGTTGCCAGCTGGCTCCCAAACGAAAAAGTTAATTTCGAGCCCTGAGCCTCAGTAGGGAAGATTGAAAAAGGAAGCAAACCAAAGAAAAACAAGAAAGACACCTTAACAAAAAGGTTTATGAAAAAAACAACTGTTTTGGAATCATCAAATATTGCTTTTTATTAACCTATGGCAAAATTATTTTAAATTACAAAATTAAGGTAATTGAAACTAGCTTCCTAAAAACAGCTTTCTTCAGTTGATTCCTTCACTCATAATGAAATACAGCAGAATAATTGTTTCTTGACAGAATAACAGTTCTTTCAGATAGTACCACTCGTAATTACAGAAAATTATTGCATGTGAGCTAACTCTTGATTGGCTGCATAGTAATCAGTTTTTCCCAGCTGCTAAAATACATCATTCTATATATAAAATAAGCTGGCCTCGCAATTAACATCAGTATTAATAATTTTTGTACATTGACTGTGATTTTTAGCGTAACCATCAAGGTATTATTTTACATAAATTTTATTATTTTTTTTTTAGCTGTTTTGCATTTTACCAGATAAATCGTTCTATTGAGAAGATGATTGTTGGAGCTATACTATCTGCTGGGTAGTGAATTCCTATATTTAACAACCACGATTTATGTGATGTCTTACAAAATGAATAACCACAGTTTCATCCAGCACATGCTAAGAATATGGTTTTTTTTAATGTTTAATCAAATGATTTTGAGTACAATTTGGAACAAATAGCCCAAGTAAGTTTTTCAAAGATTAAGAAAAAAATGCAGGAACCCATGCAATTTTTAGGTCTCGCAATAATTTAACACTTAAGTAGGCATGGAGTTTATTGCAGTGTACTTTTACTCTTCTACATTTGTATTTTGCCTTGTCCATAGGGGTTTCATTTAAGCCCAGGCATGCACCTGGCAAATTGACTGGCCGTGAGAACAACTTTGCCCAACTATTTTTAACTATCTAGTGAATAATTGTTCTTATTTAAAGAAGTTCAGGTCAGAAGTTTTGCCCACCTTTGAAAACCAGTTGTCCTCCTGCTGAGAATGTTAAATGAAACCCCTGCTAGTCCTTCAAGCTTGTTAAAATTCAGCAAGAGGAGAAATTGTACAGAAATACTAAACACTATAATATCTAATTAGGTAATATTATATTGTGACAAGGTCAAAATTCAGTTAACAGTCACTTATCCCAATGTTATTCAACAGAAATGTATAGATAAAGAAGACAAGGTTTATAGAGGAAATAACCAAGTTGTGAACCTCACGACCAACTACATATGGTCGGGATGTACAAAGAAAGAAAAGCTATCTGTGACACATTTAGACTGCAATGGTAAGAGTATGTTTCAGTCTCTCAAAGGGGCTAGGTCCCAGTATTTTAGGTAATTCAGTTTATTTAATTGTAAGTTTTCAATAGCTTTAAAGCTATCACTCAAAAAGTCAGTTTTTGAGCCCTGACTTTCACACAAATGAAGATAAACTTGAAAAGTCAAATAAATATGAGGCTAATGTTTTTCAAGCCCAGCTAAATGCAAACTGTTTTATCCTTTTCCAATTTTGCCCAACCATGCAAAATCTTTGTCTTTTCGTAGTTTTGCTTGAGTTTTTCCACAGTTTTAACACTTTCTGTGATATTTTGGTGAGTTCTATGATCAGCATTGAGATTGCCTAGTCCTTTTAAGATGGTGATAAATGATGTTTGCACAGCCATATATTATTGTCAACACCTTTTTTCCTTGTTCTTTTTAAGGTGATCGGCGATTTGTGTCAAATCGTGAGAGATGGTGGTATTTAGCCATCAGTAACTGTGACTCCTCTAAGGTGGGTACTGTGAGTTCTTGTACCCAGAGGATTGAAATTTTCAGTCATGCAAAAAAAGTGCTCATTACACTCTAATGTGGAATAAAGCTGATCAAAGTGTTGGAAGTTGAGGTCATGCTAATAAATTCAATTCATTGTGGCATTTTAGGGACTGTTCTTGAACTACAGATTAGAAATGACAAATGGAGAAACGTTTTGGAGAAAGCACTTCTCTGCAGATGAAAGATGTATGTATCTCTAGAATTTAATCTTGGCAAGTAGAGATGTACAGTGGAAACCCGATTTCTCAAACCCTCATTGTTTGGAACCTCCCGATAACCCGAAGCAAAAGTCATTTCCCTCTCCTCAGTTGAACACTGTAATTTTACCCCCAATTTCTCAAACTATCCGATTTTTCGAAGCAATTTTCGTTTCCCTTGAAAAATAGGGATTCCACTGTAATTTCTATTCAGCTGCCTTACAATGTACATGTAGATATCACTACAAAGACATGCTATTTTCATTCAATAAGTTTTCAATAACAGCTGCAGCAATTGAGAAAGTGGTGTTAGATGTAACATGCAGTGATCCAATTTTAAATTTATTCTGCACCTGGTTGCTCTTGGAATAGTCATCTACAACTGTGGTCAATCTGCTACAGAGAATTCTTTTGTAAGTTACCTGTAGTTAGGGTTAACAGGCACAGGTCTAGAGTATGCATTTGGTCATAGTTAGTAGAGGGTCCTCTCTATGATGTGAACAATCATTTTCTGCATAATTGGTAAAATATTCTATGTAAAACTAATAAAATTATAATAAATTATTTCTTCATTATTTCTATTTTTCAGTCATTCTTCCCATGGACATAGCTTTTTTTATTGCCTTTATTGTGATGTGGATGCTGGGCATTTATGTTGCAAGTAAGAAATGAATTAACAAATGATACCATGCAATCAGTCGACCTTATCGCCTGAAGAAGACTAGCAGTAAGCAGTCGAAACGTTGCAATCTACATCTCAAGTGACTACATCGAGAGACAAATAATAAAACATGTTATTATTGCATCTACCACAATGAATAACAACAACCTTTTCCTCAACAATGAATTAATAATTTACAAAATATAATTTCCCATTATGCAGAACTTTCTGTACTGAAATATTCAGTCATTTCTTATAAGGGCTATCACAATAATTATTTGCCTTCAAATGTCTTGTCATATATTCATTTAACTTTGAGGTGTTTGAAACAGTTTCGAGTGCTTGATATATAAAGTGAAACATAAAACTTACGAAAAATAAAATAACAAAAATCCATGCTAATTAAGATCACATATCCACATTCTTTCATGGTTATCATTTCCTTTGTTTAAACTTATTAATGATTTATTAAATATGAGTTTGAGAATCAGTCCAGAGTATTAAACAAGAATAAAATGCATGAAAAGTAGTTTGATCGAAAAGATTTTCAACCACAAAAAGACACAATGTATGAAACAATGCCAATTTATCAGAATTCTTGTTTTTTTAAGACGTTTTTTTGCTAATTTAAATTACCAACCGTAACCCTAATGTAGTTAACAATATTTTACTGTAATCAATTGCAGATCTCTTAGTGGGTCGCAGGCTTTTTCACTTTTCATACAAGCTTTATTTGACCTCATTGACCTTTGAAGGTAAGATCATGGCATGATGCAATGTCAGTAATTTGTTCATGACAAGTGTTCTCGCTTGATGTTGGGCAAGTAAACTTATAGAAGAGATGTCAGAGGGAAGTTGCAAATGATACACATGAGCATAGGAAGGGCTATCCTAGTATACAGTAGAATACTGAAAACTTATTTACAGAAAGAAAGAAAGTCCTGTCTGATATCCAGGGACTAGTGAATATTCCAGTCGACTATTTGATTCTGTCTGTCACTTGATGGGCAGTTGAGGGTTCTTGGAAAATTTTTGAGGAAACTCAAATTACAAGGGTATTATACAAGACAAACTTTTTGATAATCATAAATGAATCTAGAGTACCGCTCAGATTTAAGTTACCACCTCTTGTCTCATTTCTCTCGAGATGCATCTCTTTTCTCTCAAGAATCACTGAAGCGTTTAGTATGGAATATATTACTCACAAGATGTCAGTGTGCATATCAAAAGCAACTGCTTGTACGCTACAACAAAAAGTTTGATTGAATGTGAGATACTGTGTGTATCGAACGCTCGGTCTATATGTCAAATAAGCGTATCAAACATTAGTTTTGCTAGATCAATAAATTATCCAGGATTTCCTTTTCAACAGTTCCTAGACTTTTAGCAAAAAGGACTCAATCTAGGTAGTGAAGGTTTCTGAATTGCAAAGAGAAACAAATTAGCAATATTTGTTATAATTAAAAGTTGAATAATTTAAATGTTTTTTCTTTCAGTTATAAGCTTGCTGTTCTACATCATTTACTATGTCAAATTTGGAAGGAGTGGCTTTGAGACGTATGGACTATCTGTAGTAGGTAATGTATAGATCAGTTATTGTATAACTTAGGGTATTTTCAAATCTAGTACACAATGTTGTGTGTTGCCCTACTTTGTCTCACGTGCATGTGGCCAATTTTGAAGAAGTTTTGAAAAAATTGCCCATGAAGCCTGTAGAAAATTTGGTAGATTGTGACAAGCAGTAAATTACAGTATGTTGTTTTATATTCAGTTGTAAGTAATTTTTGTAGTTGAGTTATTGTTTTATCAAGATTATATTGGTCTGATAAGTAAAATGGTTTTTACTGTTTTCGAACTGGCAGAGTGTTACTTTTGTTAAAGAAGCTCTCTTGATTTTATAGACACGCTAACTTTATTGCTCATTGCAGGGCGTGCCTGTCACTTCATCTCTCATGTTGTATTTCTGATCATGTTAATTTTGATGGCTAAAGGATGGACAGTAACAAGGCAAGAAGAAAATTACATTGTTTGTAGAAGTCAGAATGAACAAAATGTACAAAAACCAAGTTAGACTTCTTAAATAATTTTCCTTCAGATCAAAGAAATTTGTTGTAAATACAGATAGCATGAACTACATTTTGTACGTACTACATGTTCTTCAAATTTTCATGTGTTAAAGGTACAAAAAAGTACAGGAGAAAGAGTTGTAAATGCCACATACTACATGTAGCTCAAAATTATTTAAATTAAACTATGCAAGTCTCTGTAATGTAATACAGTCTTGAGCAGTGTTATGGTTTGATTCTCGAGTGCAAATTAACTGCTTTTATCACACACTGAATATGAACACTGTGAAATGTTGAATGAAACTATTTTTTTAGATTTTCATTCATAATAATTGCACAAATTCTGGTGAGACAATGTGGGAATGCTTATCAGGATTATAGAGAATTAATTGGTTAACACACAGTAATAGTAAAGTACATATTAGATATAGATCTACAAACTTACAGTAAGTGGTTGAATCATTTGTTCGCAGAGGGCGCATCAGTTCTGGAGGTCAAATCAAGCTCAGCATCTTTGGTACAGTTTATACAGTGTGTTTTGCCATCCTCTTCTTCTATGAAGTTGCTGTAAGTAGAATATTGATCATTTACTAGGGGTCTACATGAATAAATGGGAAAAAAACAAGGGTTGGTGTCCAGAAAAACTTATGATATTCAAATTATGAAGTTTAGAGAAAACAAGATCTTTGTTATATCCTACTTTTGTCTAAGTATAGTTGTTTTGCCTTACAGTAAATCTACTCAGCATCTTAATACAATGACCTCTGGCAGTGTATAATGTAATGAGCGTTTGATCGAGAAATTGCAGTCTTGCACAATGGAAATTAGTAGAAGTTAAAAATGTTATGATTTCTGTTTATCTGCTTCTCATATTTAGTTTCTGATGTCATGATAAGGGACTGATTAATGTTATCTCAGGGTTCTGCGTTTGAATACGTTTTTATTTTTAATTTGGCTGGGCTGAAGAACTAGTAGGTTATTGCATCAGGGACTTTATTACATTAGGTTTCACTGTAAGATGTTCCAGATGATTGAATATAACTTTAAATTGTTTTAGTTACACCACATGTTCTTGTGCATTGCTGTCATCATCAAGGCTAACTGATTGAAACTCCCTAGCTAATGACTTGTTCAATAGACTTTGTCGTGTTATTTTAACTGTTCATTTTATTGAGAACAATCTGTTGTTAACATTGAAGGTGTTTGATCCGGGTGAAGTTCTCTATATCTATGAGAGTCCTGCCGGCATTGGGATTTCTATCTTGAGAGTCATTGTGAGTATTGCATAATAGAAATTAACTCAATATTATTATACTTTGAAGTCCTCATTCTCAATTCTGGGAGCTACAGATAATATTATTTTTAGTTTTTTCACCAGTTGAGTGTGGTTGCTTAGCTGTGGAGGTTGTACCCAGGGTTGGGAAGACTCCCATCTGAAAAAGTCCGGGTTGCTTGTTGGAAATTTGAATTAAACCCCTAAAGGAGGCAAATGACCCCTTAAAGTTACTGAAATGACAGCATTCTTTTATTATTTTTCGCTTGCACCTGAAAGAATACTTTCATCCATGGCTAAAAATAGTGAAGTTTCATCCTGGACAGCCCAAGTGAGACCAAAATATGTGATTTACACTCCTAAGCAAGGCGATGAGTATCCTCAAACTTTTCATATAGGCGTCGCCCAGGGCTTGTGCTGAGCTAGGGCCTGGTTGTTTAGCTTCAGAGTGTTTTTCTTTGTTGGTTGCATTCCTGACCACAAAATGCAGAAGAAAGTAGGCAATGTTATGTAGATGCAGAAATGCAGAATGAAAACCTCTTCTGTTGGTAGCCAGTCATTTAATAAAAGGGTGTGAGAAAGTAAAAATGGCTTGCAAAAACTTATGGGAAAGACAAAATATTTGCAACAAACAAAGTCACCATTCAGTGTTAAGGCTAAACTGGTTCTTTTCACAATTGAATGTTAAGTATAGATGTTCATACTTTCTTTGAAGCAATCAGTGATAAAACTACTATCTGATTTTATTTTTTTTGTGATATCTAGGATAGATTTAAGAACTTAGTCTTGAGACTGATTATCCATTTTTTAATGCTAGTTTATCAGCATTAGAGTTCAAGAATACTCAACTGTAAATATCTCACTTTTTCTTGAACAGTATCATCCAAGGAAAAGTTTTGCAAAAGTTTGCATTGTCTGTACTTGTGTTTTTAAGTATTGTACAAGTTATAGTGATGCTGCTGAAAAAAAAAATCCTTTTAGAGCTTTTCTACTGTTTTTATCTCTATTAAGAAGCCAACTCCTTTTAAGCGGCCAGTATTCTTTTCCTTGAGGGTGGCCTTTTAATAGGGGTTGAACTGTAATGTTAAGAATTTTAGTGATATTTTTTTCAGGCTTGGTTGTGGTTCTGCTATGGGACTTTCTTCACCCTGAAGCATTATCCAAACAAGTGTAATTTTTATTACCCATTCTGGTTCTTCTACACAGGATGGTAAGTACACATAGTAGTTTAATAATTGTTTGATTAATTGCATATCTATGGCCATTGTAGTCTTGCAAATGCAGCAGACTACCACCTCCTGAGAGACCTTGTGGCAACCAAAATTGGAGTGCATTGCATGCAGCACTGCAAATGTTTCTCAGAAATTGAAATTTACTATGTGCAAAACGTATTCCTATTACAGTGCGACTACCCTGACCAAGGCTACCCAAGTATTGTTTTTGCAAATTGACCAATGGCATTTGCATGTTAAAACAATAAAAGTGGTTCTAAATTTGTTGTTTCTGTAGTGTGCGGCATGCTCAGATCGAAAATTTGTTGCAAATCTATTGTGAACATCAATTTTTTTCTCAGATCAATTTGTGAAGAATTTTGGTGGGTGGCCTTGGTTGGTGTGGTCACAGTGTAAGGGACTGCCTTAGCTTAAATTCTAGACCAAAATATGTACTGAGTGAATGCACACCAGAGGTTTAACTGTACTCTATTCTTTGATTGGCTTTAATTTGCTATCAGTGTCTTTCATATAGTAATTAGTAGATTCTAATGAACTATCTAAGTGGGAGTCTGTTCGAACTTGTTGAAATACATATTAACATAGAATTCCTGTTTTACAGGTTCCTTGCTGGGCCAATTGTAGTTGTAATTGCAACATACAAAATACCAAAGTGGGAAAGGTAAGCAGTCTTGCCCAGTTAAGATTCTTTTCTTTGATGTTTTTTAGAAACAGAGGTAGCCATACTTGTGTTACATAAAAAAAAAAGAATTATAATGAGACATAATAACACCCTAACTTGCCTCAGAATGCCGAAAATCTCATTTGAGAGGACCTAAAGGTTAAAAACGTGCTGGGGGAGGATGCCCCCGGAACCCCCTACAGAGGAACGCGTTTGGAGGTCCATATCTCAAATACTCTTCTCTATAATCTTGTATCCAGCCCAGATGTTGATACCAATATAATGACCATAGATGTGATTGTTTTTTAACAACAACAAAAAAAAAACCCTGCCAATAGACTGTTTTCGTCACGTTAAAATTCAGCTTGGCAATGAGGCCTAGAGGACCCAAACAAAGGAAATTGAATGACCATGTTTATTTATTTCTTTTGTTTGTGTCCTCTTGGCCTCACTATCAAGCTGAATTTTAATATATCGAAAGTGGGCTATTCTCACACCTTAGTCATGAGTCTGACATTCAAGTTTCTGCAAGTCTCAAACTTTGATTGCATTCTAACTTACATGTTCAGACCAATTTTGCCTGCCTAGATTTGGGCAAACTTCGAAAATGCGCGTGACCATGACCCAACACCTACAAATGTCAACTAATTTGCAAGCACTTTCTGGAGATTTTAAGTTTTGAGTAGCTTAATAATAGATTATACTTAGGGATGGGTAAGACAGGAAGGGTTCATGTAGCAATGGTATGTAATTTGCTCAGTTGTCATTGGATATCAAAAGAATGCTTCACTGTTGAATGATTTATTTTTGTTTCCAGAGAGCAAATTGTCAATGGAATTGATTGGTCAATCTCTATTCTTGCGCACTTGGTTTTCTTGGTAAGTGAACCATTAAATGTTTTTTATTGAGCATGGTCTTTCATATTAATATATTTAGTAATCAGTATCACTACTTGACAGACATTATTATTATGCATATTGAATCACGCTGATGCATATATACAGAACAAACACTGCTAGTTTACAAAGGATCTTACTTCTGGACAGTGAAAATAAAGCTTGTTTTGATCAATACTTTCACAGATTATAACCAGACCTTCTGCAGCAAATATAAATTTCCCATTTCACTTGAGGACCAACCAGGTAAGAGATTGCACCTCTAAGAGATATTCTGTGTGTTGTCACTTCATGATACGAAAACCTTGGTGAAGCTCAAGGCTCTTGAACTGCATGTACATGTACAAGCATCTACAGTCATGGTTGCCACAGGCCTTGCTTTTCAAAATTCCCTGCTTTTCCGTGATAAAATTAATATTTCCCTGACCAAATAAATACAAAATGTCAGATCTAGTAGTGGCTTCTGGCCTCAACTTACAGTTGTCCTTTCTGCCCATTCATGAAGGCTCACAAGTTTTCAACAAATTTTCCTTCCTCATTAAGGAAAAATATAGTTGAGATCACAGTGACCCCAAATGTTCTGTCCAGCCCTTGATGGTATTAAATCAGCTGTGTTAAATTATTTCACTTTTCCCTGACATTTCTTCAAAATGTGAATTTTTCATGATGCAAAATTTATAAAATTCCCTGACTTTTCCTTGACTTGGAGAATGTTTTTTTCCCTGACCATTTCCCGATCTATGGATCACAACATTGGTGTTTATAACCTGGCTTTAAGGAGCACTGACAAGTCAGAATTTGATCTGATTGATTATTTTGATAGTAGTATTTGCCATCTGTCTCTAGAGGTATTTGTATCACATTAAACATCCTAGCAGGTGGTATTAAATGAATTTAGGACACACGACAGTTGTGAATCTTGGGGAGAGATGTGGGGTATCAACATTCCCTCTTTTATAAAATGTCTTTACCCCCCCCCCCCCCTCCCTCCGCTGCCAACCTACAAGCAAGAACGGCCTCTGCTCCCTCCAATTCTTGGGTACATCTACATTCACCACCCTTCAATTTGGAAGCTAAGTACTTGCTTTGTGAAACAAACATACTTGCAACTGAGTACAGTTGGAAGTTGCTCTCAGATTTTGTGGCTAAATCAGTCAATTTTTGCTTGCTATCATAGAACTTGGTAGTGGACATACAATGTTTTTCTTATGTTATCTAAATACTAATTAACAAATTCCTTTTAGATTGGCATTCAAGAAGCCACACCCTCCAGACCTTCAGAGAATGGCTCTGCGTACTACACTCCTCCCCCACCCAATGCACCTCCACCTTACTATTCTCAAGAGGCTGGTCACTTCACAGATATCACATCCATGTTCTTGGCCAGTGGAGTTGCCAATGGCAACAAGGTACAAAATGTGATATAATTTCATATGTATAGGAAGTGTTAGTACTGCACTTTTGTTTTGTTTCAACCTAATGAAACATCATTCCAAAAAATTGGCAAAAGGAATAATAACTAAAAAATACATGTATGATGCTGGGTCTGGATTCAAACGTGGGCCACACTGTTGGGAGGCAAGGGCTCTTACCACTCTGCCACTTCTTTTTGCAAGGGACATTTGAACTGACCTTCTGGCATATTTTGTTTTCCTTTGGCTGTCAAAAACATTGAAACTTTTAGAGCAATTGATTGTGTAGTTGCCCTGATTTTTTGTTACAAAATGTGTGGTTGAGTATGCTATTTTATTTTACCATACCACAACAAACTATGATGAGCAAGCTAGCTATGCATGTAACACTGCCTGAGAAATTATGTGTACAGTGTAAACCAAAGGCAAAGTTAAGTTTATCTGCCACAAAACTTAGTGTTAGCAACAACCTCCCACCAAACAAACAGGCCCTTTTGAGTGCATTTTCCTTTTCTTAATTTCAAACTTTTGTCATGTTGTAACTTCAGAAGGTCCCTACATGGCTGTCAGAATTTCAACACAAGTTATGTCATTCTTCATTTTATCACCCTCAACATCATTGTTTCAATGCTGCGTCAGATGTTAGAATTTTACCTAAACAGTCCTAGAGCCTTGTTGGTGGAGGTGTGACTGTATACCCAAGTTCTGGTTATTAGTTGATTTTATTAATTAAATGGTAACTGACCTGTTTTAATTTAACTTTACAGCCACCATATTCATCCTCGAATGGTATGCAAAATAGAGCAATAAATGGTTACCCTAGGATGCTGGCAAGTCAATCACCCATGACTGGAAGGCAAAACGGAGAAGTGAATGGTTTCCCTATGATGTCAGCGAGTCAATCAGTTTCCTAACCAGTGCACATGGCAAATCAAGCTGTAAATACTGGCATATCATAATGCAGTTCACATCAAATCTTTTGTATTTGATTTAATATTAATCATAAGTTAACCATTTGGAACACTTCTGTGTGGTTTTTTTTTTTTTCATACAAACATAAAAGACAGTAAAAGCTAAAACTTGTAAAATGTAAAAAAAAAATAAGTTTACCTACAAAGTCAACACCACAATGGCCTTAAGATGGTGTCATTTATAACAAAACACCCATTTAGGAAATATAAATTGTACTTACATGTAAGAAATAGAAAAGGTTTTCCATTTTTTTGTTGTTGTTTTTTTTTTTTTAAGTTATAACAACACGAGTGGTAGTTTGGTAGAACAAGAAATGGTGCAAGTACACAAGATGCAGTTTTCCACAGCCTTTTCAAGTTCTCCTGATCTTTCACAAGTGTCCCTTTATTTCATTAGGATCATGGTGAAAATGTTTTCTATTTCTTTAAGGAAAACACTGTGAGAAGTCAAGAATGGAAGTCACTCATTCACTTTGATTATTAGAATGTAAATTCTCTTTTCTCCCACCTGGGTGGCACAGGCAACTAACTTTTGCCTTTGGGCAACTGGAAAAACCTACTTTTTTCTTGTAAGCTTGAGTGCTGGGCACCCGGGATTTCATGGTCACAAACCTTTGAAGTGATCATAATTTTTTTTAGACCACAGCATTGGTCAAGTTAAATTATAGAAGTACAGCTCTTAGTGCGTGCTCTCTTACAGAGTGTTTTCTAGGTACATTTTTCAAGATAAAAGTTTCTAGCCTTTATTGTTTGGACACCTGTAAGTATCAAAAAACAAAGTTGATTCACATTTTGTTTGCCATAATTTGTACTGTACACAATGCTTTTCGTAAGCTAAAATATTAATATTATGTGTTAGGCAGCCATGCATCTAAAAATGGTAGTGTTATTTAATTGAACAGTGTTCTCGCATAAGTTATTTCTTATCTCTTGTAAAACATTTATCAAGCATGGCATTATATGCTCTTGTTAAAACCCTTTAAAGTTGGCAGTGGGTAAAGAGGGAAAATTTCATATTATGGTAATGAACACTCAATGCATTCATGAACAGAAAATAATAATAAATTTCACATTAAACAGTTCTCACATTAATTTTGTCAGAAAACAAATTTCATACTAACCTATGTACATACTATAACTACTGGTAGACTGTAAGTAAATATGAAAGATCTTAAATAAGTGGTAGCTTGGTTGTACATGTAATATGAATTATTTTTTAAGTAAGAGTGGGAACGTTTTCTATATTATTTAGCTCAGAACTGTAATGTAAACAATATGCCGACCTTATAATGCAAATAATTATTATCAATTGTAATCAGCAATATTATTAAGAAGTAAAGAACTTGGTTTAAGTTATGGTGAATCTTAAGTTCAGTTCATCAACTGATCACTTTCTATCCTTACTAATTTTATTCCTGTTATGTTTTGATTTTTCTAAGAGCTACTGTACATTAAAGTTTTAAAACAAGTACTGACCCAGTCAAACTTAATGAAAACATAACCCAAGAAACCTGACTTCTTGTGAAGTTATGTTTCAATGTTTCAAACAATCTAAGATTAGACAAGCAGCTTGATTGGCCGAGAGAATGTAAACAGTAAACCAAAATTGTATATTGCAGCCAATAGTTTCTGATTATTCTTGGCCCTCTACATCCCCTGACTTAAATCATGAGATCATGCATAGTTCTTCAAAGATGAGAATACCAACTGTTTTACATAAAAAAAAGTTTGCTTGCTTTTTCTTTTTTAACAATACCTTTCAGTCAAATAATCAACTTGTAGTATCACAACCTACATGGCTAGTTTGTTAATTAACAAATTCAACCACCACTTCATACTATACATGTATTGCAGGGGTTTCGTTAATGTTTTCAGCAGGAGAGCAACTGTTTTTCACAGGTAGGCAAAACTATCTGATCTGAACTTCTTTGTAAGAAAAACTTTCCACTAGATGGTCAAACCAGCTTGGAAAAATCATCCTCACAGCTGGTCAATTTGGCCGGTGACCGGTGACCGGCCCTTAATGAAACCCCTGGTATTGCAGGTTGCTTAGATCAATATCTATGGATTATTGACCAAGTGGGAAATTTGGTCAATAAAGGTTTATTATATGGAAACAGAATACTATTTACCTAATGTTCACACGTGCATTGTACATGCGCATTGTTTCATAAGAACTCACTGGATGTATGATGAAATATTAAGAAACATAAACGGTTAACAAGGTGGCTACTTTTCATTGAATATGGCTGTAATAAACATTTTTAGAGGCAAGTATGTTTGTGTGACAAGATGTCCTGGAAGATAAAAAATGCCTGGGCTGATTTGGGTAAAAGCTTTGCACAAATTTTATGAAGTGTCAAAAAAGTTGATTTTATGGAGTGCCTTACCTACCTTTAACACCTTGTGCCCTCCTCCACCACCTTTTATGAACACTTTTTGTCATAAGCAGCACGTATCAACATGAAGATCCATCACTCCGACAACAAAACCTAGCTCCAAATCCCAAATGGCATACATCGATTTGATTTGAGCTTATATGCCATTTAATAATACATATGGTAATTATAAAATAGCTTCTGGGAAATAGAGAAATCATAGCAAATAACTTTTGGCATGGCTCACCTGAATTTCTGCTGTAACAATTTAGCTGGCATTTTGACCCACGGCTGCGGTCTCCAGATGGCGGCCTAGCGATGAATGGAAATCAAGCATATTTACAACAAGACTTCGCTTTTTTTTTCTCTTAGTAAATTTTAGGCGGCGCAAACGTTTTCTTTTTATAAATTAACATCAAATACATTCTTTTGTGCTATTTGTGGCCTCGGCAATGATGTGTAGTCATGCCGAGAAATGAACAATGTCATTTTCTCAATTCTTTCAATTTCAAGTCGCGACGTTTCCCGGTTCCCACTCGAATTTCCCGCCACATTCAAATATAGAGAATTTGTATGCTGAGTAAAGTAGTCAGCTACTAATTAATGTGAGAAAACTAATTAGAAGGGTCATTTTGATGCGTTGTTGGAAATCATACCGTTTTGAGAAGTTTTAAAATTTCATTAAAACCTATTTTCGATTGAAAATGCGACAAAACTCTCCAAAAAGATTGTGGTAACTATGATCGAACGCTGAACTCTCACCACACGGCTTGGGAACCTCGCTTGTCGTGTCTGTGCGACCGCCATTTTCAACTGAAAACAACAGAATTTGAAAGAAAGCGAAGTGGCTGTCAAGTGGTTGCAGAAATTGTTTCTTCTTCTTTTTAGCAGTCAGCTTCGAAGATAATCAAGGAAATGCCGGTTAAGCAAATATGCTACTCTGACAAGTACTCAGACGATCACTACGAATACAGGTAAGGTTGTTCGATCCTCAATTCATGAGTAGATTGTTCTTTTCAGTTTCGAATTTCGAATAGGGACGCTATATGAGAATAGAGTTGTCAATACAATCTGCTAGAGTTTATTCCCTAGATGTTTTTGTCATCGTTCGTAGTTGATGACCACTTGGATTTGAATACAAAGTAATAAACTCGGGAGCTCTCAGGCCAAACGTCGAACTTCACATGAGACGAACTAAAATGAGCGAATTAAGTTCATGAAAAGTTCGACGTTTGACTTTACTGAGTTAGTCCGACTGAATTTACATCAACCAACACGTTTTATGATTCTTCCTTCTTTAGAACTTGTAAATAGTCCCAATTAGGAGAGGGTTTCAGCCTAGACACGTTAATAAAGTTGTTGCCACTGTTGTTGTTGTTGTTTAGAAGGCCAGGATAGAACGTGACTGGCCATAAGAAAAGCTGTGTAATAAGTATAATCGTAGAATCTGATCTCTCTCAAAAATTCTTGTTGAGTCGTAATAACAATGTCAAGCACTACAAATTGCGTGGTTGTCTTGCCCTGCCCAGCTGTCAAAAAAGACCTTGGTTCATAAGAGGAAGCAACATTGCAAAATTTGCACAAATATAATTGAACAATGCTGAAGCCAGAATTCAGATTGCAAAGAAAATCAGTTTTACCGCTTGCCCTTTTGAGCAAACTGTAACTAGAATGTAGTAGCCACTACCCCTCAAAATACTCACTAAAACAATAAATTTGGTCTTTTATAGTTCTTCTTTAATTTGAATTTTCATGATGGCTTGGATAAGTGAAGGATGGAATCAGCTACCCACATGGTGAAGTCGATCAGCTCCAGGCTATTTGACACAACTTTCTTTGCATGTTAGAATTGCAGAACCTTTTAACAACAAACTACAGCTGACAAAAATTGTACAAGATCACACAGACATACACTTTCTAAGAGGCAAGAAAAAGTCAAAGGTCCTTGTGTCATGCCAGTCTAACAGCACTGATTATATATATATGTTTTTGCATTTGTCGCTACTTTTTCTTGCTCCAGGCATGTGATTCTTCCCAAAGATTTAGCAGAACTAGTTCCCAGGACCCACTTGATGACAGAAAGTGAGTGGCGTAACCTTGGGGTACAACAGTCTCCAGGCTGGACTCACTATTTGATTCATGAACCTGGTAAGATCTTCTCAAACTCATTAATAGTTCATCAAATTTGAACAAAGGGAATCATGACCATTACTGTGTTTTATGATTTGACATCTCTCTTCTCTCCTTAGTTTTAGTTTCGATTGGGAAGATATATCAAACACTCAAGACAGTATTTGACCACATTTCCAAACACCTGGAAGTTCGTCAAAAATACTCAGCTACACACTGCATTTTCAACTCTCTTGACTGTGTTTGAAAATGTGGTCAAACACAGTCTTTCGTGTTTGATATATTACTTCAAGGTCAATAAAGAGTTGAATAAGTCGATAACAGTTAAAAACCCGCTATTTTTTTTTTAATCGGAGATATCAGAGAGCTGCATAGGTCTACAATTTGGACAGCTAATTTTTAGGAGATGGTCTCAGGAGTTTCTATCTGGCCCAGGCACGGGCAAATTGATTGGCTGTGAGGATGATTTTGCCCACCTGATTTGACCATCTAGAGGAAAGTCTTATAAAGAATTTCAGTTCAAAGAGTTTTGTCCACCTGTGAAAACCAGTTGCTGTCCTACTGATAAACACCTAGATGGTCTTATAATTCCTTTTGTTTTTCTTCACAGAGCCACATGTGTTGTTGTTTAGAAGACCTGCAAGCCAGCATCATTGACACATTACTTGGCGGTTTTATTTTTGAGATGATTATGTACACATGAACCAAGAGAAGCATGTGGTGATGGTTCACGCGTGGATTAATACTTGTGAAACCAAATTTGCCAAGAAATTTTACAATGAAGATTATCTTTGTCATTTCCCAGACAGTGGATACATGTGTGCTTAAGCTGTTAGTTTAAGGCTCAAAATACAGATACTCCCTACAGTTTTCAGCAAGTTTTGTTCAACTTAGTTAGGAGAAATTGAATGATTCACTGTTCGGGAACTTCTTTACGTGGAATATTATCATTGTCAATAATTCATTTCCCCAAAATGTGCTTTGAACACGAAGTTCATAAGAAATTAGCTTTCAGGCAATTCTTGAAAGACCACCTTTGACATGCACCAAAAACGGGATTAAACATTGCAGACATTACAAAACAAGCTCAGTTTAAATATCAAAATAAAGTGTTTTATTGCTTTTATTAAAAAATAACCAGTATTTTTATGATCGAGGATTATAGTAATTATTTCAATCTTTGGACTGATTCCTGTGGTAATTTTCTGGATTGCAAGCCATGTTTGGGTGTCCTGTGGACCGCCATACTTCTCTCAGTGCCGCATTGCTCCAGCTGCATCTCTCTGATTCCTGGAAAACAGAAAAGGACAGTTAAGTTTATTACAGTCCATCAAATATTTTTCTCAGATGTGATTGGTTTAAATACTTCATGTGCTGAAGACAAAATTAAAAATGGAGTGAGAGTTTTCATTGTTCAAAACTAACAATATAGTAGGTTAGGTTCATTTGGCTTCGAAAATAAGCCAGGGTTTCAGGCGTTTTGTAAACTCTTAGCTTTAACAACCAATTTCTGCATGAATTTTCGCGCCAAATGGTGGTCATTAGAAAACTTGAGGATGATGTTTGCGAAAATTAAACTTTTGTCGTCCTTCTTTCACTGTTTTATTCCCTTTAGTGAGAATATATGTATTTGCTGTGAATAGGAGAATTTTTTCTATCTTTGTACTGGATTGAATTAATTAAGGATTGGAGAAAATGAAACAAAATGGGAGGCAATTTTTCTTGTTTGCCAGTTGCTCTCTGATTAGAAAAGGAATGTCAGCCCTTCGTTTCCAATGAGTTATCGATTCTTCAATACGATATTCTTTCCTCCAATCAGTGGCCTTAAACATTTACCTGACCCTACAAGCAAGCAAGGACACTACTCACATCTAAGGACACCATTCACATACACATGTGTCCTCAGATCACACAGTAACCCAGTACCAGAGAAAAAACGTTGCCTGACAGCTCGAATAGTCACCTGATTGAAACGTATGGTTAACAGTTATGAGAATTTTTAAGTCAGTTTGTAAAAGTACCTTGTCACTGCACTGCCGTACGTTGATTACATTCCTTTCCTCTGATAAACGGGGGAGGCCTGGTGGAACTGCCAATCAAAAACAAACAAATTGAGAAGTATATATACGAACAAATATTACTCCGGAAGTAACCAAAAATAGACCAGGTGGTGGTCGCCCAGTATTGGCACGTTTTCTCATTTCTCCAATGTTTCGAGGAAAGTTTAGAAGTATTACTGGATAATTCAATTCCTGGTATTAAAGGCTAAAGAAAGGAATTTTACGGCTATGCGACTTCAAAATGAATTGACAAGCGTTTACAGTCGATTCAGCCTTCTGCCCTATCACCTGTCTATCACCTTGTGGAAAGCTCCAGCTCATACTGTCACTGTTATTTATAGACACCAATGGGAGAACCACTCAGATTTGTGGATGTCCAACAAATGGGTTTAATTTGTGCAGCGAAAGTAATTTCCGTTTGCATTGGCTTTGCATTTCTTCTCTTGGTGATTGGTTCAAAAAGGAACGTGCCATTTTCTCAACCAATCAGAAGATAGCGCAACGCGCGCACACGCGTTTTCCCGCGCTTTGCGCCAGCGGAATTATACGTACAAATGTTTGCTTCGAGTTTTGATTGGTTCACTTGATAAAACCGTGGAGCGGAAATTTACAGACTCTACACTGATACCTACAGTGTTGTGTAATTAGCGAGAGTTTTTTTTCGGTGGAATCTCAGACGAGGATGTCCACTTTAGGATAGATGGGATGAAATTTAGCTTGGGAAAAACGAAGTGTTATGTACTAGGAAACTTTCTATCCTGTATTTTTTCACGGTGCGCCAGTAGTCTAAATGGACACACACTAGGCCCCGACGAACCGTAAGCTTTATCTTTAATGCAAGCGAAATCTCCCCGTAACGAGAACTATATACAACCAAGATGGCGGACGAATGAAGACTGATCGCGCGGGCTTTTATACAACAATAAACGCCGCTGACCGACCGACTAAGCGGAGTGCCGCTGGACAACCAGCCTACTGGCGTGGCTTCTTTTTTTCCTTCTTAAACAAATAAGCATGTAAAGGAAAATACGGAAAATACGTCAATTCACAGAAATGCGTAGAGAAAATTTTCAGCTATCGATCTATCTATGTTTCGGTTCTTCATGGCTAAAAACCACATTCTTGAGTTGGATCTAACACGCGTTCCTATTGGTTATTTCTTTGGTCACGAGACATAAACCAATTAACAAATTGGCGTCAGTTTCTTATGCGTCTGTCCTCTTATTGATGGTAAATTTCGTCATAACATTGTCAAAGTGGTTCCGCAAAAAACTTTTTACAATAACAAGACCCCAAAGTGGTCAAACACCGGGAATAAATGAGGGGAAAAGACGCCGTAAACTTGCCGTAAACAAAGATGAGTGAATTTTATTCACAATGACGCAAACATTGTCAATAGCCTTTCTCGCTTTTTGATTGGCTACTTAAAAAAGTTCATAAAATCTCATTGGTTAAAACGTTGACAGTTTGACAACTGAAACTTGAACTTGAAAGTTTGCATAAATTAAAATTTTATCCGTCTGTACTCTCATTGATGATAAAAATGAGCCAATCAGCAACTAAGAAATGGCGCTTCCGCGTGCGATCGATTTGAATTTGGTTGATGTCTCATGACCAAAGAAATAACCAACGCAGTGCGTAACCACCTTTAGAAGTGACTGATTTAAAGACAGTTGAAACGTCTAAACCAGTTTGGTATAAAACAAACAAAACTCGTTTCCATATGAAAGGTCTTGCGGTGGGACACATACTGAATTGAAGGAAAAACTCAACTTGTAAAAGGCTCGTTTAAGCTTTTTGTTTTTACTCACTGATTCCAAGAGTTGGCCGGTCCCTCTCAGGTCGATAAGAATGATGGGATGGCCACTTCTTCCCTCCTCCCAAGGTGTACTGGGATGGGTCTCTGTAGCTGAAGCGCGATGTGGACTGGAGACTATAATGGATAGTGGGCGGGCCTTCTGTGAACAAAGACATGATTTACGTAAATATAAAGGATGACTGTTGGTTAGAAGTCTGCGATTAAACACAGGTCTCAAAAAGCTTCAAAAATACTCCGCTGGGCGTCGTATTCTCAACTATATTCTCGGTGTTTGGAAAGGTGATGAAAACCCAGTTTCTCGTGTTTGATTTATTACGTGGCCTTTAGAATTTGAAATTCAAAAATTTTCATTCTACTTTTTTATCTCTTTATAATTCTATGGAGTATAAACAACTGTTTTTTAAAATAGTCAACTATAAACAGAGACTGCAAAATGTACCACCAATTTCTGATCCTTTTTTAAAACAACGATTCTTAGAACTCAGAATAAATGCTCAATAGATGTGTGAGGAGTACTACGCGAACAGCTACAGTAAGATGCGACACACCTCTTTCTTCGTGTGGTGAAACGTGTGATAAAGGTCCACTTGAGAAATTAGTCAAATCTGTTGAAATTTAATTACTGTTAATTTTTATTGCAAGATGATAGATAAGGCGGTTTTGAAATGGTTAGTGAGTGAGACACCTTGGGCCGGAAAGGTTCCCTATGGAATCATGAGGCAATTAGGACTTTCTCTTCCCCACCTTTGAATATTAATTTACTGGTAACCACCCCAACCCTCCACAATATTTTGTCAACGTTATGCAGACAAGATGCAGACAACTGGTGGCAACCGTTTTATGGGGAAGTCTTTGCGACTTCATTGTTAATATCTTGGTTCATTAGAATACATATTAATTTGCGTAGAGTCATGTAGAGAAGACATCAGGTTAAAAACAAATCGACTTCAAATATCCAAGAAGTTAGTGAAACTTAGTAACTTATTGAATGAGATATTGGCTTTTAACTACTGCAAAATTTCTGGATGGCGAAAGGCTAGTAACAATGCAACTAGCCCGCAGAACAGGCGGATTAGCGAGGCAGGAAACGCGATACATGAGCGCAGAGCTCTGCCACTTGCGCGAAGCGCGAGTTGAAAAAAAATTTTTGCCACTCGGGCTCCACGCACGACCGTGTATCACGCTTCGCGGTCTGCTCCGCTAACCCGCCTGTTCTGCAGGCTAAGTAACAACAACAACATCCAATAGAAGAGTCAACATTTCGTATAAAATTTTAGTTTTTAGATCGGCGTCACACAAATAGTATTTAATACAGTCGAACCTCCGGTTGCGACAACCTCTCATAAGCGACCACCTCTACTCACCGACCAGTTTTCCAAAATACCAAAAGTTTCCCAGTCAAATCATTATATTTGGAACCTTTTGTAAGCGACCACCTCTCGGAAGCGATTGCGACCACTAACCTCTCGTAAGCGAACGCTTCACAGATATTGGAGTTAAAATTGAATAATGAAGGGTTATAACATCATTGCATTTCTGGGTAGTACCGGATTTTTTTCCTCAAAATTGACTTTTTGCATGAATAAAACATTTAACAATTTAAAGAAAATATGCACATACACTGTACTCAATTAGTCTTAAAAGAGAAATTACCATATACTAGCGAGGCAAAATTTTGACCCAATATGGTCTCACCCTTACAGGGTGACGTGGTCTAAGTTCTGGTAAAGGACCACCTCACGTATATGCGACCACCTAGGCTTGACATTTTGGGTGGTCGCTTACGGGCGGTTCGACTGTCCATCAGGATTAAATTTGTTGTCACTACTAATCATTCCACGCCCTTTCATGCATTCAGAGTTGAAATTGTTGTTGTTTGATCCAAGGCTGCTACGCTTATTCTAAAGAAGCAAATACTGAATGTTTCACCATGCTTTTTTTAAAGCAACTATGATAATTGCATCACGCTACAACAAGTAGTAATCAAAGATTATGAGGGTACTTTCGACGCCTTCACTTTTTAAACTTTCATTAGGTGACTTTAAACTCCTGTCTATTGCTAAACTCAACATAAATAAGGTGATTACATCACGCTTCAAAAAGTGAACTCACCCAAATGTCCCACAAGAGTTGGATATCTTGTGCGCGTGTGCCGGAAGTCTGGGTTCCAAATAGCGTAGGGCTGAATAAAGAAAATCATTCATGCTTCTTAAATAAGCACAGTTCCAGTCACCTGCGGCTTAAAATAAGAAAGTTGCTTGGCAAAATAAGGAAGCCTTAATCGCCTTTACATTTCTCTGCGGGAAAACGTTGGATGTTCAAAAAACTTAAGCCTTGAGATAGTGGTGAAGCATGCTTTTATATAGAATTCCACAAACTCTCAGTGCAGCTGTGTTGAAAGAAAATCATGCTAAGGGCGGTTTTCACCTGAGTGTGGACAGTAATTCGCAATTGATTTGGTTTTATACTAAACTCATGACGGGACGCACGGGGTTTCTACTGTAAGTACCGCAGAGAAATGGTAGGAAATTTTCCTAGCATTCCTTACATACTCTCACTAGGGATCTTCGTCTTGCGGCCAGGCAAGGCGTCATAATCTGTTTCAGTGAAATGTCGATGATATTAACTAAAAAATAAACCAGAAAGGGCTGATGGAGTATGAGACAAGCTTTAAAATGAAGTCACGATATTAATAGTGCTTTAAAAGTAAATAGTGTGTTCGAGTCATTCTCGATGCTTTTAAATGATGGCGGACTCTACCGACGCCAATAATCCGGAACAAAACAAGGTCATTATATATCGGATCACGTCTAAACACACGTGAAGAAAGACTCGGGCAGGAAAAAAACGTGAGCGGGCAAAACCGGGGAATGCCGATAAATCAAGTAATCCCGCAATGATGAACGAATTACACAACATGAACCTATAAATATTAGTATTTTATATTTTATATTTGTATTTATGTTAGTGTCCCCAATTAGTTATCTTTAGCTAAATACTCCGACACTCAAATAAAGTTTATGTATGTATGTATGTACCTTCCTCTGCTTCTCCCCCTGAACCAAGTTCAGACCTACGAACTGAACTTAAAGATACCAAAGCGCCTACGAATGGATGTTGAGGGCGACGAGCAGACGTAAATGTCTTGTTTACCCAATGAAAGCCATCACAATAACCTCTGAGCTTGCATCGAGATGCTTATCCGGGGGTAAAGGAGCGTTTGATTAATCAATCTAAAAAAGATCTTAAGGAATAAATACCCAGATGATCTGGAATACTTGTCTGAGTGTGTCGTTCGCAGTGGGAGCCACATGCAGTATTATCATGCTCGGCAATTGAAGTTATTGTGTAGAAAATATCGCACAATTACACAGCCGAGGGGAAAAAAAAGCGCGAGGAGAAACTTAGTACATGGAGCTAAGATAGATTGTCAGTGCTTTAGGTGACTATGCACGGCTACCAATGGCTAGGCCAATCGCTTGAATTGGCCAATGGCTCGTAACGCAACGAATCGTAAAAGTCCGTAAGTAACGACCTCCGAGAGAAGTGAGCCCAACCCCATCCCCTGAAAATAGAGGAACTAAGGTTCAAAAGTATAATTATTTTTCCAATCAATAACCTGAATAACGTACGATAAACTTATGACGATTCAACTAGGGAAGGTATAGCTTATTCCAGGAGGCGTCATGAAGCGCCCTGGTAAAACAAACCCCGCAAAATTTTCATCAATTAACAAGAAGGTACTAACAGGACATTTTCTTCAAATTGAAATAACTAAAATTAAGAACTTTGCATCATTTTTAACCCTTTGAATACCAATTACGCGTATATGCGTAATTAATGGTCGTGCTCTTTGTACCACTTGTGACGTTATGAAATTAAATGTTATCAGATATTCTTGATAAGCAGATAGTAGTACTAGGCTAGGCCTTTCCGTACAATGGTCAGGTTTAGATATCGACAACATTCCGACGTCGCAAATCGAAAAACAGCGTTATCAGGTTTGGTGCAAAAACGGTGGTAAAATGGTAAACTAGGCCTCTGATTGATCAAGGTCCATTTCTAGGCTTCGCCCGTAATTAACATCCAACTTTTCAAGGCAGCCAGAAAAGTTGGAGACGCGCCGCACTCGCGTTTTAGGTGCGGGAATCCCAACCAATGTTCACCTAACTTTTTAAAGATGCTACTTTTAGCCCTCCCCCAAATCTACACACGTGTATTTCACTTGTGGAAGTCTATCGATTTGGACAGTGCTTGGGTGACAGATTCTCGCCCATATCAACTTTCTTTTCTCTAGTAAGTTCTCGCACGTTTAGAGATGCGCCCCACTCGCGGTTTTGGTTTCGGGATCTCAAACTATGCTTACTGGACTTTTTAAAGATGCTAGATTTAGCCCTTTCTCAAATCTACACACGTGTATTTCACTTGTGGTACTCTGTCGCTTTGGACAATGCTTGGGTTGGAGATTCTCGCCCATTTATATTTGTTTCTCTCGCGTGTTTTCGCGCGTTTAGAGATGCGCCACATTCGCAATTTCGGTGTCGGCATCGCAAACTATGCTTATTGGACTTTTTCAAGATGGTAGATTTGGCCTTTTCTCAGATCTACACACGTGTATTTTACTTGTAGAAGTCTATCGATTTTGGACAGTGTTTGGGTCGGAGATTCTTCTTGCCCATATCAACTTTCTTTTCTCTCGTAAGTTCTCGCGCGTTAAAAGATGCGCCACACTTGCGTTTTAGGTGCGGGGATCCCAACCAATGCTTCCCTAACTTTTTAAAGATGCTACTTTTAGCCCTCCCACAAATCTACACACGTGTATTTTACTTGTGGTAGTCTATCGATTTGGACAGTGCTTGGGTAAGAGATTCTGGCCCATATCAACTTTCTTTTCTCTGGTAAGTTGTCGCGCGTTTAGAGATGCGCCCCACTCGCGGTTTTGGTGTTGGTATCTCAAACTATGCTTACTGGACTTTTTTAAGATACTAGATTGGGGCCTTGCTCAAATCTGCACACGTGTATTTTACTTGCAGAAGTCTATCGATTTTGGACAGTGTTTGGCTCGGAGATTCTGACCCACATCAACTTTCTTTTCTCTCGCAAGTTCTCGCGCGTTTAGAGATGCGCCACACTCGCGGTTTAGGTGCAGGGATCCTAATTAATGTTTACCTCACGTTTTAAAGGTGCTACTTCTACCCCTTCCGTAAATCTACCCACACGTATTTTACTTCTGGAAAACTATCGATTTGGACAGTGCTTGGGAGAGAGATTCTCGCCCCTATCAACTTTCTTTTCTCTCATATGTTCTCGCGCGTTTAGAGATAAGCCACACTCGCGGCTTTGGTGCAGAGATCCTAACCAATGCATACCTCACTTT
Source organism: Orbicella franksi (assembly GCF_964199315.1). Taxonomy (NCBI): domain Eukaryota; kingdom Metazoa; phylum Cnidaria; class Anthozoa; order Scleractinia; family Merulinidae; genus Orbicella; species Orbicella franksi. The sequence goes on from NC_138151.1 coordinate 31,261,264, forward strand.
TTAAAGATGCTACTTTTAGCCCTGCCGTAAATCTACACACATGTATTTTACTTCTGGAAAACTATCGATTTGGACTGTGCTTGGGTTAGAGATTCTCGCTGCTATCAATTTTCTTTTCTCTCGTAAGTTCTCGCGCGTTTAGAGATGCGCCTCACTCGCGTTTTAGATAAGGGGATCCCAACCACAGCTTACCTAACTTTTTAAAGATGCTACTTTAGAGCCCTCCCCCAAATCTACGCACGTGTGTTTCACTTGTGGACGTTTTCTGATTTGGACAGTACTTGGGTAAGAGATTCTCGCCTATAACAAACAGTTACATCACTTCAACACCTTTTTAACTCTGTAATTTCCGTTTCCACTGTTTTGTAATGCATATTGTAAATAATTTATTCATATTTTGTAGTATATAACTTGTGTCACGTATCATTAGTCACTCTATTAAACTGAAGATGGCATAAGCATGCCGAAACATGTCTTTAAAAACTGTTGTACGTTTTATGCAATATTTATCATTATTGCTAGTATTACGACCTTATATCAACTTTCTTTTCGCAAGTAAGTCCTCGCGCGTTTAGAGATGCACCACACTCGCGGTTTTGGTGTTGGGATTTTAAACTAATTTTACTGGACTTTTTAAAGATGCTAGATTTGGCCCTTTCTCAAATCTACACACGTGTATTTCACTTATGGAAGTCTGACGCTTTGGACAATGCCTTGGGATAAAGATTCTCGCCCATTTATATCTTTTTTTCACTCTCGTGTTTTCGCGCGTCTAACGATGCGGCAAACTGGCGTTTTTGGTGTAGGGATCCCAAACTATGCTTACGGGGCTCTTTAAAAATGCTAGTTTGACCCTCCACAAAATCTACACAAACGTATTTTACTTGTGGAATTCTATCGATTTGGACAGTGCTAAGGTTGGAGATTCTCGCCCAAATCAACTATCTTTTTTCTTGTAAGTTCTCGCGCGTTTAGAGATGCTCCACACTCGCGTTTTAGGCGCGGGGATCCCCAGCTATGCTTACCTAACTTTTTGAACATGCTATTTTTAGCCCTCCCCCAAATCTACACAGGTGTATTTCACTTGTGCAAGTCTATCGATTTGGACAGTGCTTAAAAGTCGCCGAGACCGGGCTACGCGCAGCGTGATTTTGAGCAGCTTTGGGTCGATTTCCATGAACTTGGGCGATATTTTCCAGTCCTAGGGACTCTAAACTAATTCGAGAAGACTTTGCTTTTCAGTGAATTGGAAAAAGGAAAAATTTTTGAACGCTTGGTTATGAGCAGTCTGGCCGAAAATAAAAGACTTTATTTAACCTGAAAGGCCAATCAGTGGATCACTGGTATCAACTGGCGATCAGCATTTACATATAAAATACAGCTATTCATAAAATTGTACTTTAAATACTAAACATTTACCTTAAAAATTACAGCCATTCTGGAGATTATGTAAAAACAAGCATTTAAAAAGAAGAGCAACAACAACAAACAAACAAGCAAAAAATTGAACCTAATTTACAGTACATACATGAATGATACGATCTTGATCCATAAAATGCTTAAAAATATGTGTTTTAAACTTAGAAAGAGTGTTTAATTCTCTGATCTCTCTTGGTAATCCGTTTCATTCTCGTGCAGCGTCACACTTGAAGGTAAACTGACCCATTTTCGTTTTAGTTGGTGTGACGTTTAAAAGTGTTGAGTCTTTAAGTATTCTTCCATGCAGATCAGACGTCTTAACAAGATATCCCTCTAACTGGTGCGGACAGTAAACATTGTGTACGATCTTAAACGCTAATTGTAGCTTCGAAAACCGCCGTCTACTATCTAAGGATAGCAGATATAGTCTGTTACGCATATCCTGTGAGCACGTTCTGCGATTCGCAGCAAGAATAATACGCATGGCTTGATTCTGTAATCTCTCTAATCGTCGTGAATTACTTTTTCCACAGACACCCCATATGATACACCCGTAATCTAGGATGGGTAATATAGTTTGTTTATATATGATCAGTAGAACTCTTTGGCTAAGAAAGGGCGCGATCCTGTTTAACATTTTGAGTTTAGGATAAACTCTGGGTGCAATATACGTAATGTGCTTATTCCAGTTTAGGCAACTGTCCATATATACACCTAAATATTTGCAATGCTCACTTTGTTTCAACAGCTTTCCGTCAAGTTTCACTTGTAAGTCACGTTAGCTACCGAATATCTTGATCCAACTAGCATAGCCTCGGACTTTTTATGGTTGCTGATGAGACCGTTGCGGCGCAACCAAACGCTTACTTGATTAAGATCATCGTTAACACACTGTTCAGCAGCACCAACATCATTGGAACTTGCATGAAATTCAGTGTCATTGCCATAAAGAATGACTTGGCTGGTTTCACAGGCACTGGATATGTCGTTTATATGTATATTAAATAAGGTCGGTCGCTACTTAGTGCTACTTAGTCTGACTAGAAAGTCGTCGAGACCGGGCTACGCGCATCGTTATTTTAACCAACTTTAGGTCGATTTGCAGGAACTTGGGCGATGTCTCCGAGTCCCAGAGACTCTAAATTAATTCTAGAAGACTTTGGTTTTCAGTGAAATGGACAGAAAAATTTTTTTTGAATGTTTAGTTATGAGCAGTCTGGCCGAAATATAGCCACTTAGTGACTAGAAAGTCGCCGAGCCCGGGCAACGCGCAGCGTAATTTTGACCAACTTTGGGTCGATTTCCAAAAACCTGGGCGATATTTCCAAGTCCCAGGGACTCTAAACTGATTCGAGAAAACACGCGAGTGAAAAAAAGATATAAATACGCGAGAATCTTTAATCCAGGCATTGTCCAAAGCGACAGACTTCCACAAGTGAAATACACGTGTGTAGATTTGAGAAAGGGCCAAATCTAGCATCTTTAAAAGGTCCAGTAAACATAGCTTAAGATCCCGACACCAAAACCGCGAGTGTGGTGCATCTCTAAACGCGCGAGAACTTACGAGAGAACAGAAAGCTGATTTAGGCGGAAATCTCTAACCCATGCACTGTCCAAAGCAATAGACTTCCACAAGTGAAATACACGTGTGAAGATTTGGGGGAGGGCTAACAGTAGCATCTTTAAAAACTTAGGTAAGCATTGGTTGGGATCCCCGCTCCTAAAATAGCGAATGTGGCGCATCCCTAAACGCGCGATAACTTACGACAGAAAGGTAAGTTTATATGGGCGAGAATCTCCAATCCAAACACTGTCCAAATCGATAGACTTCCCCAAGTGAAATACACGTGTGTAGATTTGAGAAAGGCCCAAATCTAGCATCTTTAAAAAGTTAGGTAAGCGGTGGCTGAGATCACCGCAACTAAAACGCGAGCGGGGCGAATCTCAAAACGCCCGAGAACTAACTAGAGAAACGAAAGTTGATATGGGGGAAAATCTCCAACCCAAACACTGTCCAAATCGATAGACTTCCACAAGTGAAATACACGTGTGTAGATTTGAGAAAGGGCCAAATGTAGCATCTTTAAAAAGTCCAGAAAGCATAGTTTGAGATCACGACACCAAAATCGTGAACGTGGCCGATCTCTAAACGCGCGAAAACACGCAAGAGAAAAAAATATAAATGGACGAGAATCTCCATCCCAAGCATTGTCCAAAGCGACAGACTTCCACAAGTGAAATACACGTGTGTAGATTTGGGGAAGGGCCAAATCTAGCATTTTTAAAGAACCCCGTAAGCATACTTTGGGATCCCCACACCAAAAACGCGAGTGTGACGCATCTCTAAACACGCGAGAACTTTCGAGAGAAAAGAAATTTGATATGGGCGAGAATCTCTTAGCCAAGCACTGTCCAAATCGAAAGACTCCCAAGAGTCAACAATACCCATGTGAAAATTTAGGAGAGGGCCAAAACTAGCATCTTTACTAAAAAGCCCCGTGAGCATAGTTTAAGATTCCGACACCAAAAGTTCGAATGTGCCCCATAGCTAAACGCGCGAGAAAAGACAAGGGAAAAGCAAACTGAAAACAAACTCGTAAAAATGTCCACCCAGGCACTGTTCAAATCGATAGACTTTCACAAGTGAAATAGACGTTGGAGATTTGGAAGAGGGCTAAAGCTAGTATCTTTAAAAACCGAGGTAAGCAAAGTCTGGGATCCCCACATCTAAGAGCGAGTGTGCCGCCTCGCTTAACGTGCGAGAACACGCGAAAGAAAAGAAAATTTACATGGGAAAGAATATCTAACCCAAGCACTGTCCTAATCGCTACACTTCCACAAGTAAAATACACTGGTGTAGATTTGGGGAAGGGCCAAAACTAGCATTTTTAGAGAGCCCCGTAAGCATAGTTTGTGATCCCCATACAAAAACTGCGAGTGTGCCCCATCGCTAAACGTTCGAAAACACGCGAGTGAAAAAAAAGATATAAATCGGCGAAAATATTTAACCCAGGCATTGTCCAAAGCGACAGACTTCCACAAGTGAAACACACGTGAGTAGATTTAAGGGAGGGCAAAAAGTAGCATCTTTAAAAGTCAGGTGAGCAGTGGTTGGGATCCCCGCACCTAAAACGCGAGTGTGCCGCGTCTCTAAACGCGCGAGAACTTAAAGAGAAAAGAAAGTTGATATGGGCGAAAATCTCCAACCCAAACACTATGCAAATCGATAGTTTTCCACAAGTGAAATACACCTGTGTAGATTTGGGGGAGGGCTAAAAGTTGCATCTTTAAAAAGTTAGGTAAGCATTGGTTGGGATCCCCGCACCTAAAACGCGAGTGTGGCGCATCTCTAAACGTGCTAGAACTTACGAGAGAAAAGAAAGATGATATGGGCGAGAATCTTCAACCCAAACACTGAGCAAATCGATAGTTTTCCACAAGTGAAATAAACGTGTGTAGATTTGGAGGAGGGCTAAAAGTAGCATCTTTAAAAAGTTAGGTAAGCATTGGTTGGGATCCCCGCACCTAAAACGCGAGTGTGGTGCATCTCTAAACGCGCGAGAATTTACGAGAGAAAAGAAACTTGATATGGGCGAGAATCTCTCACCCCATGAGGGGACGGAATTGACTTCTACTGTAAGTATCTCTGCCTTGGTTTTTTTTTTTAATGCTATGAGAACAGGGCTGTATTTCTCTAAGGCTGTGGGTTTGATTCGTAAAAACACTGAGTTCTTATAAATCGTTTAGAAATTCTTCGTTCCGGTTGAATTTATGTTGCTGGCCCATTAGCCTGCGAACGCAGACGTATTTCCGGGTGTCACTTGGCTCCGCCGAAAAATAACGTCTGCGAACCCGAGCCAGGAAACGATTTCTGTGACGTAGGAATTTTAAGCCAATCACAGTTTAGCTCAAGTAGCCCCAGAACTACTGCGTGAGGTTTCTGCTGTGAGGAACACTCGAGTTTCATTCTATCATGGAATCTGATTGGCCAAGGAGAAACAAAAGTCATTACGTCACAGAAATCGTTTCCTGGCTCGGGGTCGCAGACGTTATTTTCGGCGGAACTAAGTGACAGTCGGAAATACGTCTGCGTTCGCAGGCTACTGGCACATGGGTGGGCACTTTATATGTAGACCGTGATGTAAGATACATTAAACTATTTTTACTGTTCATGATGCACTGCTACGTTAGTCTGCTTTATAAATATTTAATTGCTTTGGTCGAGTTTTTAATTTCAATATGATTAAACGTTCTTTTTATGCGTTCCTGTTAAAAATGATGCGAAGTTGTTAATTTTATTAATTTCAATTTGAAGAAAAGGTCATGTTAGTACCTTCTTGATGAAAATTTTTTTTTACCAGGGCGCTTCATGACGTCTCCTGGAATAAGGTATACCTTCCCTAGTTAAATCGTCATCAGTTTATCGTACGCTAATCACTGAGGTTATTGATCGGAAAAATATTATACTTTTGAGCCTTAGTTCCTCTATTTTCAGGGGATGGGGGGTGGGCTCACTTCTTTCGGAGGTCGTTACTTACGGACTGTTACGATTCGTTGCGTGTACGAGCCATTGGCCAAGTGATTGGCCAAGCCATTGGTAGCCGTGCATGGTCACTTAAAGCACTGACAATCTATCTTAGCTCCATGTACTAAGTTTCTCCTCGCGCTTGTTTTTTTTTTTTGCCTTCAGCTGTGCAATTGTGCGATATTTTCTACACAATAACTTCAACTGGCGAGCATGATAACATTACACGTGGCTCCCACTGCGAACGACAAACTCAGACAAGTATTCCAGATCATCTGGGTTTTTATTCCTTAAGATCTGTTTTAGATTGATTAATCAAACGCTCCTTTACGCCCGGACAAAAATCTCGATGCAAGCTCAGAGTTTATTGTCATGGCTTTCATTGGGTAAACAAGACATTTACGTCTGCTCGCCGCGCTCAACATCCATTCGTAGGCACTTTGGTATCTTTAAGTTCAGTTCGTAGACTTGAACTTGGTTCAGGGGGGGAAGCAGAGGAAGGTTCATGTTGTGTAATTCGTTCATCATTGCGGGATTACTTGACTTATCGGCATTCCCCGGTTTTCTCCGCTCACGTTTTTTTGCTGCCCAAGTCTTTCTTCGCGTGTGTTTAGACGTGATCCGATATACAATGACCTTGTTTTGTTCCAGATTATTGGCGTCGGTGGAGTCTGCCATCATTTGGAAGTATCGGGAATGACTCGAACGCACTATTTACTTTTAAAGAACTATTAATATTGTGACTTCATTTTAAAGCTTGTCTCATATTCCATCGGCCCTTTCTGGTTTATTTTTTATTTAATATCATCGACATTTCACTGAAACAGATTATGACGCCTTGCCTGGCCGCAAGACGACGAACCCTAGTGAGAATTTGTAAGGAATGCTAGGAAAATTTCCTACCATTTCTCTGCGGTACTTACAGTACAAACCCCGTGCGTTCTGTCATGTGGTAAGTTATTGCCTTAAAAAACTTGTTCACTATGTCATCCAGTTAGGAGTAAAACCCAAAGTAAACGTGACTTGCTCGCACGCGTTTCCTGCCCTTTACGTCGACTTGGACTACATGTGTTTTCCTTGAGTTTTGATTGGTTCAGTGGATTGTCTGTGTAATTTGTGATTGACCAGAGTTATAAATTTAGTTTTGGCTTTACACACTCAATTGAAACTTTTTTTTTTGTCTTGCTACGAGGATCTACTTAGCGTTCTCTTCTGATTGTGATGTCGTAATAACGGTAATTTTGAGCACGCGCTCACAGGGGGTAATTTCTTAAAACGCTAGATACCACATTAAGTTATTTAAAGTTGTTATTTTACCTAATTTTACATGAAGCAATTATTCGTCGTGACAATAAGAATAAATGATGGTCTTTGACAGAAATTAAAACATATTTGAGATTTTTAAAAATATTCATGATTGGATGAGATATCTTGGACGGTCTCAGAAATGTGGTTCCGGGACAACTAAATTTGATCGCCGTTTTTCATGCTGAACTGTTGTCAGCGTCGATGATAATTTGCACATGTATACATTGCGGACCTAGTTGCTTTCTTGTTTAAGGCAGTTCTTTAAAGATGTTAAAATCCTCCCGACACATGGTACCTTGCCATACTAGGAGCCAATTAGCATTACTATTTTTTCGTTATCTTTTCAAACGACAGCCAAGTTTATAACAACAGTTATGTTCAGTGGGTTAAACTTTGTGTCATACCTTAGCATTGGAATGGAGCGGGCTCTGGTAAACTAACCCCAGTGGCTGCGGGTTGTGGCGACGAGTAGGCGACAGAACACGTGCCTGTAGATCACGTGGTTTTGTTTGCACGTGACCATGGTGTATAAGCGTGGTTGTCTTGCGTCGCCTGTTTGCAAGCAAAGCGACCGGAACCATTTCAAGAGCAAAGCTGCTCTTTCGCCGTTGATTTGCGCGATGTAATTATATTCGTCACCAAACAATGCTGTTGGTTGCGTTACATTAATTAGTGTTAACATCATGGGATTGCTTACTTTAAAGAGATGCACGCGCTGGGGTTAAAAATGTTTGCTTGAATTACGCATTTTCCGCGTGTAAAATAGGCGATCTTTAGCTAGCCCTTAGCGATTGTAGATTATGGGTGCGAAAGGAACCGATGAATCCGTGACCAGAGTGGATTCATCGGTTTCTTTGATATACCATGATCAGTGATATTGGATCACTGATCCAGATCCAGATCCAGATCACTCCAATAAGTTAATTAAGAATTAATATGAAAAGTTCAGAAAAAAATATCCTGAACGAGCAACGCACTGGTTAGACTTTCTAAAAGTCCTTTCCAATGATTCTTCCTTGGCCTTTTGGTCTCGCCGTTTCCTTGGCCTTTTTCGCCGTTTCCTTAGCCTGTTGGGTCACAGGTTCACAGTCGAATTTTGAGCTTGGGCCTGTGGTTGGTTTTGCGACTTGCATCGCTCACGGCCAAGCTACATCCTTCAAACTTGGTGAAGAAAATCTTCTACTTAGTATTTTAACGTTGCCATTCACAAATTGTGTAAAATTCAACTTTGGAAAAAAGGTATTTCCCATCGGATTCCCATACAAACACTGTAATTTGTAATTGCCTACCCGTCAAGATGGCGTCGAAAACCGTGTTAAGGTCTATAAGGGTGGAGATGGAGTTGGTTCGCTACTTTCGGGGGGGGGGGAGGAGTCGCTGCTTTCAGGGGGGAAGGCGTCGCTACTTTCGGGATTTATTAGCGGCCACAATTTTTTGACGTTACTTTCGGGGGTCATAGATGAACGTTTATGTCATGCCTACATATCACTTGTCGAATGTCAACAATTTTTTCAGGTTGGCTTTAGTGCAAAAATTTCTTCACAAGTCCTATTTGCTCTCATATTCAACTTATAGCAAGTCTCCAAAATATTATCAACAAGCCTGTAATATATGCGTGCAGTGACTGCACTTAAATTTCACAGGTGCATTGAACTGGGTTACACTGGGGGTAGTTGCCATAAGTGTCCAAGTACCTGTCGGATGAGCAACAAAACTTGGCAGTGCAGGTGGAATGGAATACTACCATACTGATTGAGGCCAAGTAAAATGACCGGGATCTTGCAAACAGTAAACGTACATTGAAGCAAAACGGTAGTGACGGATCCAGATTTCTTTCTTCGCATTGTATAATTGCTTGTGGAATCCCGGCTGGCTTCACTTTTCTACTTTTTTTAAAGTGCACCTAACCCCAAAAATTTTTTTTCGCTAAAACGAATCTCCTTGTTATTTGAAATAGTTCTGCGAAAAAATTTTTGGATTCCGTTAAATCCTCGATTTTCTGTGCCCCGACGAAATCTCGAAAATAGCTCCAAAACACCGCCATTTTGTTTCACGACCGAGTTTGAGGGGAATGGGTCTAGCGGCTCTTGTGACGTCTACCCAGGAAGGTTGGATATCTCACGTCCTCTCATTTCCTTCAGGATGGTGCAATACACATTCGAAAAGTGCGCAGAAACGCCTTCCAGAGGTGCTATCGGCTGTTGCAGCAATATTCCAGATTTAAAGAAAGATATACTGTACAATTAACTGACGATGATCGGCTAATGGTGCAACAAAGACGTAAACGATGGTTGATTTTATCGAACCGAAACAAGCGAACTGAATCTGTGAGAACCATTGAAGAATTCTCACTGGAATTTGTTCCGCAGACTTTCGAACGCTATTTTCATAAATTTTCTGCTTAAAGCTAACCAGCAATTTGTAGAAATACTACCTACAACCTATATCTTCCAATCCCGCAGTATTTGTAACATACAAAGTTGTGTGATCCGATCATGATCAAGAAGCGTTATACTGATATGTAAATAGATCGCAACTGTACGCCGCTAACCAACACTTATTTCTCTTTCGATTTAGATAAAAGTCGAAGATTAATCCTTTAGAATTACATGATAACAAAATTGTTAGACTCACAGAGTTTTTCGAAGGTTTGGAAATCAGCAGTGCGACAAAGATTCTGTGATATAGCGTCGAAAATATGACCGCGTAACATGTGCGGACCGCTTAGGGAACACATCCTTTTCGCTTATCCGACGAATTTCGCTGCAAACTTTGAGAACAATTTACATTGGTTATTTGGAGTTACGACTTAAAACGTGTGACAATGTGAAATCGGTAATTGTATGAAATGTTTCCTTCCGCCTTGCTTCCCGCAGCTTCAAAAATACAGGCCCAAACAATAAGATTTTCAATCGATCGAAGCCAATGTTTTGGAGGTCATCAAATCTCGAAAACTGCGACACGTACGTCGCTCTTATAAACATGAAGCATTCAACTGAAAGTAAAACACAAGCTGGATTTAACAGAACAATCACACCTTGATAAAATACATTCTCGCTAAGGACAAATGTAAACGGGCTATAAACACGCGTGGGAATCTTATGTTTAGTTGACGAAATTACCATCCAAAGCAGTCCTTGAGTTTTCTTTCCTGCTTTTCGTTTGCCTGCTCCTCCACTTCGTATCTAGCTTTCCATTCCTAATATACAAGCAACTCGTCCGCAAAGAAGTCTTCCCCTTCGTCGCTTGAAATATTGTAAATTGCTCTCAAAGCTCTAAGCAGTGAGTTCACAGTTGTCGAACGTGCTCGATCGAAGTTTATTTCGGAGTCTTCCGAATCGAAACTTAACTCTGACTCCAGTGACGAAAAAGAAATGATTCTGAGACAAAACTTGGACATTTTAGTCCCAAAATACATCGGAACGATTAGTTTTGTGTTCCATTTTCTCGAGCAAATACAGAGAGTTGACTGAGGCGCCATTGTGTTTGGTTCCTGGGTAGACGTCATCAGGTACCGCCGCCCCAGACTCCCTAAAACGCGGTCATGAAACCTTCAAGCGCGACTTTGAAAGGGCATAGAAAATCGAGGATTCAACCAAATTCAAAAATTTCTTCGCCCAAATGCTTCGAATAGAGTCTAGATTCGTTTTAGCGAAAAAAAAATTTTGGGGTTAGGTGCACTTTAAATAAAGAGCAGTCGTTTTCGGACGTTTTCGGGAGGCGCGAAGCGCCGTAAGCGCGCCCACACGCCCGTAGGGCGTTTGAGTCGAGAAAACGTCTCTCTCCATTCTCCCTCGCCGTTTTACACTCGCTCCAGACCTTTCGTTCGAATATTGACCGTCTCTCGCGTTCTCAAAAAATACGACTGTTTTGCAGTCTAGTTATTTTAGTGCTTACTGGAATTTCAGGTCAAAAGGCCCTTTGCATAAATAGCGCCTACATTTGAATAACAATACTTTATGCATCCTTAGCCTCGTACGTATGTTTCCAGACAAAGAATTTTTCACATGAATGTGAGGCTAAAATGTATAAGTATTATTAACAAAATTTAGGCGCCATTTATAGAACGTTTTCACTGTCACGCAATAAAAAATAGAAATCAAAAACCATTCAGTGCATAAAGTCAAGAAATTGTGATATTTTAGAAGTTAAATAAAGAAGACAGTTCTTCAAGTTTAAGGTGTGTGCGTTGTCCCAAATAAGTTAACTTATTCGTTGAAATGTTCCGCGCAAATATACAGAGCCTAGCACGGAGCCGCCATGTTGGTGCTCCTCTTTGGTACACCAATATGGCGGCCGGAAAGTAGCGTTATCATCTGGACCTCACTTTGGCTATCTAGGACACTGATTAACTACACTGAACAAACAAACATTTACATAAGCACTTTCCAAATACTATAGAGTCTTAAATGGCTAAAACTCACGAGATAAATACACATTTTTTGACAAACGCGATCGTAGCTTTGTTTCACGCACCGCCAAAACTCAGAAATTTAAAATGCGCTGGTTTCCAAAGGAAGGGCGCTATTAAGCTGAAAAGTTGTAAACAGATATAACTTTAGTACTTATAATGCCTAATGAGGATAAAGACTTTGGTGGCTCTTTAGAATTTGATGACGTCACGTGAAAACGCTCTGTAATGTCTTCTCGTTTACATTAATTTGAAGTGGTTTGGAGGAATATCAAAACCGTAAAAAACTACGATCATTGCTGGCAACAGAATAAGACCATGCTAACCTGGGTCTTGTAATAAATGAGTTAAATTCAAAATACGTCGACCAGCAAACGTGTCAAGTTTACTTTTCACGCCAACGTTTGTAACTTGATACTTTTGTTCTCCTGGTAAAGGTATACAACACGACACCCTTGTTTTCTCGAAAACATAGGGGCGTTGTGCTTTCTCTTCGTCGCTGGAGATGAATGGCATAAAATTAAATATCTGGTGAAAAAAAGAAGAAGAACGTTTTTTTTTTTTTCAAAACGCTATCATCATTTCACGGATAAACAAAAACTAATCAATTGTCAGATAGTCACGTCTGACACGTCTAGTCACGGAATAGCGCGTTCTTATTCTGTTGCCACCTTTGCCGCTAACAATAAAACCACTTCAAATTAATACACAATGAAATCGATCAATACAACTGAGAAGCATTTTAACGAGAACCTGCAGTCCAAACTATTTTCAACGACTGATTCTGGAAAGCTGGTACGCTAACTTGGAGCAAACGCCTCTTAACAGATGTCAACAACTACCGGCATCTTACAAACGACTTTATCCGCGATGTAAACGAAACGAACAAACGGACCTCTAACACACCAACTTAATTTGACTAACTATATAGACAGACCTCAAACAGACAGATTTGATTCTATTTAACAATAGACGGATCGAAACCAACAAATGGCTGATAACAAACTTTACACGAGTCTCACAGCCAGTACCATCATGGCTAAATTGACCAATCACATTAAACGGACCAGACTTATAACACCATCGACTGGCAAAAACTATTCACTTGACTCTAAAGATGACCTCTACCCAGGTTGTCGAAACGTCAGTCACCAACAACAGTTCTTTTCAGAACTACCCTCACTCGGACGATCGACGATCACACAATACGAACTAAAGAACGTTTTGTAAGCTACACCTACGGTGAAACAAATTCAAACGTTTTTGGATTAACCTCATCATATCCGTTAAGAGTCCAGTGAGTGCTGCTACGCCTTGCACGCCTTGCGTGCCTATGTTATGATTGACCAATCGCTTTTCCGCGGTCATCTTCCACTGTTTGTTTTCGTCTAATAAGTGATAACATGCTTTAACATGTCATTTTATAACTTAGTAAGTGTTTTTTGCGGTCATATTCTAAATTGGGGATTATTCTGGGCCATATTCTTTCTTTACATGTAACATAATTTTTAAACATCTTTCATTGTCTTCACCTGCTCCCGCGCGAGATTTTAGCATCACATAACAACACGAAAAACTGTGATGGAAATATTTTCTAAGAACTAGTGAACAAGAATCTTCTAGCAAATTAAAGAATGTCAAAGTTTCCTACACGTGCACAAATGAAGAACAATCGGCGAATAAAAGCAATGCGTCATTTTCGTGACTGGTCGTTTGTTTACTTTTCTTGTCGTTTGGTAACTAGTAAACTACACAATGTAATACACAGTGTGTGTTCATCCTTGAACATTGGAAATATCTCAAGACGTAGGAACAGTTTGGCTTTAAGTCTTCTTCCCTTCTTCCTAATTTCTTGACACTGTGAAGAGCTTGCTCACAGCCTGTAAGCCTGCACCTGGCTACAAGATGAACAACGATTGATCATTGACAGTCATGGACCATCACTTTTTCCCGAACACTGCGTGTTATTTGGGTTTACTACTGACCTCGCGAGCGATGTCAGAAGTCTATGACAGCTTCAGATTCTATTTAAGAACTAGTATGACCTGGATTCTTTGTTAAAAACAAAATATGTGAAGGAACGAGCTAAATTTTCGTTGAAGATGACCGCGGAAAAGCGATTGCGTGACACTGGGTAAGTTATGAAGTAATAAAAAAACAGTCCATCTTTTCAGTCTGCGTTTTGTACCTAGTCTGCAGTCTGCATTTTGTACCAAGTCTGTATTTTGTACCTGGTCTGCAGTCTGCATTTTGTACTGACCGGCTGTGTTTTTTTAGTTATTCCATTTTATATGTAGTTCAAAATTAATATTTTACTTATTCCTAGTATCTGTTATCGCGATTCTTTTCAGTTGTCACGTATATGTATATACCGAGTGTTTGGGACTTACACTAACGTTATCAGCCCGCCAAGGTCATTGAAAGCAAGTATTGTAAAATTCCTGGGTAGTGCGCTGTACTCGAAATCTCGCATGTTTCTGTCCTGGCCAGGACTGCGCGCTAGAGCCTCAATGCAGTCGTAGTCCACTGTGCCTCTCACATGTGTCACATTTTATGAATAAACCCAAACGTTTTTGAAACAAACAATTTTTTCGGGTTGTACACTTTCTTGAAATTAAGCCTACCAAGCCAGCCTCAAAACCAATGGCGTCAAACTGTATTTCCTGTGTTGGCACTGAGTGGCACCAGTTTGTCTGACATTTATTTCTCACACTTGACACAATGCAGATACTCTGTAACCCGATGTATGTTTTCCCGCCCTTTGCAGGGGTGGCACGTTTTTCCAGGCGTGGCACGCGCGCTTGGCACCGTTTTAATGTTTTCCCGTGTTTTGCAACAATGGCATGCTTTCCCCCCATTGGCACCAGTTGGTTTTAGTTTTGACTGGTACATTGTGCATTGCATCATTCAGGAAGAGAGAATAAAGAACAAGAGAGTCAATATCTTTATTTACCACGCGCGCCGCATCATGTTTTCATGGAGGATGAAAGCCGCTTGTTCTGACCGCGCGAGTACAATTCGCGTCACAGGGCTGGCTATTTCAAGACACCCTTGGGTCTCTTGAAATCGGGAGTGATCTAAAAAGGGATTACTATAGGACTAAGGTGTATGGGGTTGTAACCGTCTCTCCCTTCATCTACTGTACCTCATTTACATGAAATCCCCTGAGCACAAAAATAACAAATATGAGATCTTTTTTTGACAAGTTGTCCTTTATTTAAGCCAGCCGGGATTCCTTGAGCATTATACAATGTAAAAAAAATCTAGATCTGTCACTATCGGTTTGTTTCAATGTAAGTCTACTGTTTGAAAGATCCCGGTCACTTTAGCTGGCTTCAATCAGCAAGATCCTGTTCCATAACACCTGCACTGCCAAGCTTTGTCGCTCATCCAGCAGGTACTTGGACACAACTGACAACTACCCCCAGTGTAACCCAGTTCAATGCACCTGTGAAATTAAAGTACAGTCATCAGACACTCTATCAAAGACCGACTCTTCTCAGGCCTATTTCAACAGACATAGGCTTATTACTAATATTTTAGACTTGCTATAAAAATTATGTTAAATATGAGAGCAAATAGGACTTTTGGAGCAGCTTTTGCACTAAAGTTAACCGAACAATTGCTGACATTCGACATGTGATATGTAGGTTTGACATAATATATTCATACTTTCTTCCAGTGTTCGAGTAGACTTTCTAAAAGTCATTTCCAAGAATTCTTCCCTGGCCTGTTGGTTGAAGATTGCCCTCTCGCCTCGCTCGAAGGAGATAAAAGCAAAGGTCGACTTGTGGCAAGTCTAATGTTCTAGTAATGAATGCCAAATGAAAAAACGCATTCTCTTGGTAAAGAAAAACCTTCACTCGACTTCCGGTGGAGTTTTAAGCGCGAGTAACTGTTTATCTTCTATGCGAGGCCATCAAACTTTGTGACTTTATAGACTTTACTTCAATTGTATTTGGGAATAATGACTAGCTTGATGGAATCTGTTGTTCCACGAAACGAAATTTTAACAAACACATTTTCTCAAATTTTACAGCCTCTATTAAGTCAAGCGGCGAGACGGGAGTCAGAACTGATGATCTGACTAGCTTAACCGACTTATTATTTTCCCTTAAGTTACATTTGTAAAAATGAAATGAAAACATGACTTTATACCTGTCATTGCAGGTCTTCCAGAATCGCCCAGTCCCCCAGCTACTCCATCGGGAGCATCGGCTCCAAGTTTTATAGCAGTTACCTATAAACAAAATCATTCAGCATTCTAATCTGGGCAGATGACAGGGTAACCTGTGGTTTCGCGAGCTGTACACGATAATTCGCGTATCGCATTTAAATTAATAGCGCTCAGTCACCGCGGTGTGTTGATTGCTTTTGGCCACGTACAAAATTACCTTTAAATTGAAGGAAAGTTTACTAAGATAGAAAAACACTAAAGAGATAATAATAAACCATAAAGGAACAAGGATGGTTAAGGATGGAGAAGATTGACACAGATTACAAACGACGAACTTGAAAAATTTAGGCTAAACTTTTCAAGATACGCAAACCGTGACGTGGCTTGGAAACATTGTGAAAGAATATGAGAAAACATCAAGTAAAGTTTTATCAAAATTATACATAAATAATTGTCTATTAACTGATTTCGATTCACTTATGTATTTATTCAGAAGAATTTCGCACAGTTTGAAGTTTGAACTAGTTGAGTTTGAATAAAGGGACGCAAGTATCGAGACGTTATACGTCTAAATCCATTAATTTTCATCTGAAATTTATAAGTTAAATTTAAAGAAAGAAGGCGATCAATACTAACTTTTAACCAAAAATGGTAACATGGGTCAATTTGTGATCAGCAGGTGAAATCATACACATGATCCGAGGACAATAACAAATTAATGACTCATTGGAAAAGTCAATTCCGAGAATCCTCCAAGGGAAGGGATTTGACTCTTCATAAAACGCGTTGAAAAATATTTGGGATTTATTTGGTGAGATCATTGCCCACAATCTCCGGTTCAGAGGCTTGTAGTGAATAAATTGAGTGTAATATTTGGGTCATCATGATGTGTGTAAGACCAAAAACTGCCAGAGAATTTAACAGTTTCATTAGTGCGCTCAGAGCATTTTTTAAGGTACCGAATGACCCGAAACTTTCGCGGGAGTTTAATTTTGCCGATCGGCATTTTTTGTATGTTGCAGGAATTAATTTTTACGATGGTAGAACACTGGCTTTACGAGATTAGTATCAATTTTTGCGATTTTAAGAAAGTCGTCGGTTTATTTGAGTTTTCGCAGTTTTTTATTACGCTACACGGTAATCAGTTACTCTATTGCAATTATGTCTTACCCCAGAGTGGCATATAATACCTTCAGATGACCCTTCTCTGTAAAATTTTTAGCCGCTACACCCGAACGTAGTGTACCATGGGTAATTTCATCGTTTTATAAATGACGTCAAAAGACTTGTATGTAAAATTTCGCCAATTTGGTAATTTTTGCTGAGAATTTTTTGCAGAAACTTTTTTTTTGCGAATTGTAGAGAAAAACGAAAACATTTCGAACTACACGGTTTGCATTTTTTCGCCGTGATGCAAGTTGAGGCATACGCAGCGTTTTCTAGATATGACTCTTTTACTAAACGGGCTTATTACTCAGTGGGGCGACTGGATAAAAGATGGATTTGACTTTACATTTAAACCGCTGGGAAAAAAAATAGCCTCTAGGAAAGCCCGGACTACCACTAAAAAAATCCAAGAATACCTTCTCAACTTTAAGATTGTCACCCCGAACAAATGGCACACATGATTTCATCCATAAAAATCAGACAGGCTACGGTAAATTACCTTCAACCAAGGAAATCTGCAGTGCGGCGAAAACTGCGAACAAAACGAACAAATAGGCTCCAAGACGAAAAGCCCTAAAAAGAAATTAAACAAGTTAGTAATTATTAAATTTACTAGCAACGTAATTTTCATCAGTGTCAATTGCATTACTCGATTTGAAAACCGCAATTTCCGGTTAAATTGAAGACAAAGAAGTTTCGCTAAATAGCCAAGAATTTCGACTCTGCAGGTACTGTTTTCAAACTTCTCTTACATCATGGAAAAATAAGCGACAATACAATCTCAAGTAGCCCGCAGACCGGCTCTCATCGTTGGTGGCACGAGCAAAGCCGTCGGCGTACGAAGCGAGCCCAGGTTCCCCACCAGCTCGCTTCGTTCTCTTGCGACTTTGCTTATCGACTTTGCTCCTGCCGTAATGCATGAGAGCCTGCTCGCAGGCTAAATCTCAATGGAATTAAGGGGATCAATAAAGTTAAACTGTATATACCATTACTTTCTTGTGAAGAAATAAAAGAGCACAAAACGTTCTGTTCGGTTCCAATCATTTCTGCGTTTTCGACTATAACCGTCTCGACTTTCAGTCCCGGGCTTTCAGTTCATGCCCTGAGTTCATGCAGTGACTTCCAAGGATGTCTGAAGATATAAAGCCAATTGTGATACAAAGCCAATTGTGATTACATTTCCAGAGCCATACTTGCAGAGGCGCGTGCCAAAACGAAGCTGCGCCTGAATGTGAGTTGACTGTCAATGGAGTGAGAATTTTTTCAGGTCTTAAACAGTTCAGTTCCTGAAGTAAAAACTTTCAGTTCCTTAAGTAAAAACTTTCCTTTTTCTCAGCTTACGCAGTGTTGCTGCCTGAGGGTTTTTAGCCTGCAGTGCAGGCGTTTTCTATGTGTTCACGAGCCTTTGCCGAGTTTAAATCCAAGATGGTGCTCTCTTTAATCAAAACGCACTCGCTCACCAAATTAACTATGCCTACATTGCATTTTCTGCGCCTTTCGTGACTTATGTAGTAATCCGCTCTTTATCAAAATGCTGGACTATCTGTTTAGAACTAAGTTCTAAACTCTTACCTTAAATCTCTATTGTGACCGTCCTAACACCTGATAGAAAATGCTATAAAGTAACTTCAGAGAGATGCCAACTTACCATATTCCACCAAACGTACTTCACAGATATATCTCTTGATGCGAGGTAGAGTCCGCATTTAAACTGATAATGCTCATATTCGCTTCCCAATTTTATTTCCACTGTTTCAGCAACTTGTACGTGATTTTAAAACATGACAATGATTTAGATTCAGCGTGATGCCTTCCTTTTTGGTGTTTGGTGATAACAGTGCTGTAGGAAGTAATTATAATAAGTACACACAGTGATATACACAGAGATGTAAACATTCCATAACGTACATCTCGTTGTGCTGAGGGAAGTCAATGAAGAAGTGTACGGGTTGCAATTCAGTTGTCGTTTTAGCAATTTGATCGCACACGTGCTTCCTTGCTGTGTGACGGCTTCACGTTTCGGGCTTGAAGAAGTTTACCTGTTGTGCTAAAGGAATTAAACAACGAGTAATTATACAACGCGCTCTAAAATCAAATGGGATATTCTAAAATGCGCTTTTTGGTACGGTTCCGAGCCTGAAAAATCGCACCTAGTTCCAAAAGTCTAAAAAAACCCACAAAACTGATTTGAGCCACCATAAATTCTGAAGTAATCTAATGGTCGTTCACCCGAGAATAATGTGTTAAGATATTCATTTATATGTGTATGAGTATTTATGAAGAAAAGTGGCACAGTGACACAATCAGAGACCTACAAAACAAAAAGAAAGTGGCGTTTAAATTTATTATTAATTTGAACATCGTGTATTATTGTTGCTGCAATTGTAGCACAACTAAGCTCAATACACATTTCGCTAGTCACGGTGGCATAACTGCGAGGAAGTTTTTAAGGGTTATTGCATTCATATTCGCTAGTTGCAAGGATAATTCGTAGTTTAAGTAGCGCTTTGGTAAGCTAACCACATCATATCCTCTTTGATTCACTGTCATGTGTTGGTTTCTCGAAGGAATTAGCATTATATCTTTAGCACAGACCGTGCCAGCTCCAGTCGCATTTTCGAATCGATCTTGGGGGCTATCAGGTTAAAGATTGTAAAATTAGAAAACAAAATTACCAATAAAAAAACGCCAATGAACAATAAATTTTACTATGGCGATTGTGTTTGAAATCGTCTGAGAAAAGACGCCTTTGCGATAATACAAAGATGGGAAATATGTTATCAAATGATAAAGGCGGCTCGTGACACTATGACGCCAAATAGAGTTACAAGTTTGCGAGAGCTGGTACACTGCCACACGCACGACTGAAAAACATAACATGTGTTTAATGTTCGTCTGAGAAAGTTCCTCCGTGATTAAAATAAAGACATTTGCTGAAATTATTGATCAAAACAATGACCATCTTAAATCAATCTTCAGTCCGAGCTCGCTGAGGCCACGGCACACGTCTATACTGATAAGTCACAGGTAAAACATCAAACACAGAGATGTAAATATTTCATAACGTACATCTCGTGGTGCAGTTGTCGTTTTAGCAATTTGATCGCACACGTGCTTCCTTGTTGCATGACGGCTTCATATTTTGGGGTTGAAGTAGTTGACCTGTTGTGCTAATGGAATTAAACAACGAGTAATTATACAACACGTTCTAAAATCAAATGGGATATTCTAAAATGCACTTTTTAGTCTCAATTTAGGACTCACGGCAGCGGGAGCAGAGAGTCCTACTTGACCGTATATTGATCGCCTTCTTTTAACTAGTAAACTTCAGATGAAAATTAATGGATTTAGACGTCTCTAAACTCGCGTCCCTTTATTCAAACTCAACTAGTTCAAACTTCCAACTGTGCGAAATTCTTCTGAATAAATACATAAGTGAATCGAAATCAATTAACAGACAATTATTTATGTATAATTCTGATAAAACTTTACTTGATGTTTTCTCATATTCTTTCACAATGTTTCCAAGCCACGTCACGGTTTGCGTATCTTGAAAAGTTTAGCCTAAATTTTTCAAGTTCGTCGTTTGTAATCTGTGTCAATCTTCTCCATCCTTAACCATCCTTGTTCCTTTATGGTTTATTATTATCTCTTTAGTGTTTTTCTATCTTAGTAAACTTTCCTTCAATTTAAAGGTAATTTTGTACGTGGCCAAAAGCAATCAACACACCGCGGTGACTGAGCGCTATTAATTTAAATGCGATACGCGAATTATCGTGTACAGCTCGCGAAACCACAGGTTTCCCTGTCATCTGCCCAGATTAGAATGCTGAATGATTTTGTTTATAGGTAACTGCTATAAAACTTGGAGCCGATGCTCCCGATGGAGTAGCTGGGGGACTGGGCTATTCTGGAAGACCTGCAATGACAGGTATAAAGTCATGTTTTCATTTCATTTTTACAAATGTAACTTAAAGGAAAATAATAAGTCGGTTAAACAAGTCGGATCATCAGTTCTGACTCCCCTCTTTCCGCTTGACTTATTAGAGGCTGTAAAATTTGAGAAAATATGTTTGTTAAAATTTAGTTGTCATGGAACAACAAATTCCATCAAGTTAGTGATTATTCCCAATTATTATATATGGCTGTCTCTCACAAGGACTGGGAACGACCAAATTCACGAATTTGATTGGCTGAAATCGATATGGACCGCGGTCTAAATTTTCCATTCTAGACCGGCATCTAGACCGGTTTCATTTTGCGTTGAAAAAGAAGTAAACTAAAATACAAAAATGTCCACCATTTTCTTTTATTTTCTTCTCAATCATTTATGGAAGTGCCAAAAAGCCTGATGACAAAAAAGAAAGTAAAGAGGACGAGCAAATTTCGGCAGGTTTAAGTTAAGCTCATCGCCGTTCGCAAACAAAATGTCAGCAAACCAGTTACATTAAACGAATTAAAGTTTTCTTCTTTGTCATTTAAAAAACGTCTTAGCTTATTAACTGAGCTAAGTCGGTCTGTATGGGAGAATCTTGACCACGGTCGTGTGTACAGACCTCATTGCGTTCGGTCTGTACTCCGAACTTCGGTCAAGATTCTCCCATACAGACCTCCTGCTCGGTTAATAAGAGCTAAATACAGTTGAAGTAAAGTCTTTAAAGTCACAAAGTTTGAAGGCCTTGCTTCGATGATAAACAGTTACTCGCGCTTAAAACTCCACCGGAAGTCGAGTGAAGGTTTTTCTCAGTTTACCAGGAGAATGCGTTTTTTCATTTGGCATTCATTACCAGAACATTAGACTTGCCACAAGTTGACCTATAAGTTTATCTCCCTCGAGCGAGGCGAGAGGGCAATCTTCAACCAACAGGCCAGGGAAGACCTCTCAGAAAGGACTTTTAGAAAGTCTATTAGAACACTGGAAGAAAGTATGAACATATTATGTCAAAGCTACATATCACATGTCGAATAGCAACAATTGTTCGGTTAACTTTAGTGCAAAAACTGCTCCACAAGTCCTATTTGCTCTCATATTTAACATAATTTTTACAGCAAGTCTCTAAAATATTAATAAGCCTGTGTCTGTTGACAGCATATGTTCATACTGTTCTCAGGCCTGTTGATAGATAGTGTCTGATGACTGTAGTTTAATTTCACCGGTGCATTAAACTGGGTTACAGCGACGGTAGTTGTGATTTGTGTCTAAATACCTTTTGGATGAGCGACAACGCTTGGCAGTGCAGGTGTAATGAAATGCCACCCTGCTGATTGAGGCCAACTAAGGTGACCGGGATCTTGCAAACAGTAGACTCGTCTAGAAGCAAAACGATAGTGACAGACCTAGATTTTTTTTACATTGTAAATGCCCAAGGAATCCCGGCTGGCTTAAATAAACGACAACTTGTCAAAAAAGATCTCCTATTCGTTATTTTAGTGTTTAGTGGGATTTCAGGTAGCTTCAGGTCAATGAGGTGGTCGGTGAGATGCAAGCGTACAGTACTATCAATAGCAGAATAGAGCAGAGGATGAAGGGAGAGACGGTTACAACCCCATACACCTTAGTCCTATAGTAATCCCTTTTTAGATCACTCCCGATTTCGAGAGACCCAAGAGGGTCTTGAAATAGCCAGCCCTGTGACGCAAATTGTACTCGCGTGGCTTTCATCCTCCACGAAAACATGATGCCGCGCGCGTGCTAATATTATCCGTGGGAGAGCTGGGTACCATATGAAAATATTGACTTACTTGTCCTACATCTTCTCTTCCTAAATGATGGAATGCACAGTGTACCGATCATAACTAGAACCAAAGGAGAACAACGAAAACATCTTCAGTGCCAAGTGCGGGAATATATCAACCGGTGCCAATAGACCATTTTACAGTTGTCTGCTCAGTGACCTGGCCTTTGTGTGGCAGCGAGGCTAGAGTTGACCTTGTTTTGATACAGACCTCACTGCTTTTGTTGTGTAAAACAAGTTGTTCTGATGCTAACTAGGTGCATTTACATGACAAAAGCAGTGAGGTCTGTATCAAAACAAGGTCAACTCTAGCCTCGCTGCCATACAAAGGCCAGGTCACTGAGCAGACA
Source organism: Orbicella franksi (assembly GCF_964199315.1). NCBI lineage: Eukaryota > Metazoa > Cnidaria > Anthozoa > Scleractinia > Merulinidae > Orbicella > Orbicella franksi. Next base: position 31,284,356 of record NC_138151.1, read on the forward strand.
ACTGTAAAATGGTCTATTGTGGGAAAGCATGTCATTGTTGTATAACGCGGGCAAATATTCAAACAGTGACAAACGCACGTGCCACGCATGGCAAAAATGTGCCACTCGTGCTAAGCGCGGGAAAACATACAGCGGGTAACAGATTATGTGAACTGTGCCACGTGGGAGAATAATTACAGTAGGCAGCCGATGTCAGACAAAACGCCGCACTCAGTGTCAACACAGGAAAAACAGTTTGGCGTCATTAGTTTGAAGGCTTGTTGGTTAGCTTACTTTCAAGAAAGCGTACTCTAGAACCCCAAGGAATTATTTGTTTTAAAATCGGTTGGGTGGACTACGACTGGACTCCGACTCCAGCAGCCCCTGGTAAGGGCACCAACATGCGAGTTCTCAAGTACAGCACACTACTCAGGAATTTTACAATACCTGCTTTCAATGACCTTAGCTGCTGTAAAAATAAGTAAGTCCGAGACAATCGGTATAATACACATACCTTAGAGCGGAAAAGAATTGCAATAGATACTAGAAATTAGTAGCAAATTTTGATTTTTCAACTTCACATTAAATGGAATGATTAAGAAAGAGCCCTCAATTCTTTACACAGAACTAAAACAGACTTTATTTTGGCCTTCCTACGATAAACCACTTGGTACAATGCCAGTTAAAATTAACACGCACTTCTACCGACATTTCTTACAATGGTTAATGCTTTTACTACGACAAAACTTAGCTGACTTGTACTAACTGTTAGCAGGCTGAGCAAGAGACATCTGAAGGAAAACCCTTAGCTCTCCTTTGCTCCTTGGTTAGATGATAACAGGCTTTGAACCAACCAGGGCTTTAACTAAACTCGGGAGAATGAGACCTAGCTTCTTTCAAAATCAGGTCTCTGAAAAAAATTGACTGAGCCTACAGTTTGTAGACAGCGGTTGCTAATGAACATGGCGTTTATTACCACTAATGCCCGGTTCAAACGTCGAACTTTACATGTGCCGAACCTAATAGCCCCAATAAAGTACATGACGAGATCGACGTTTTGATCACGATTTCTGTCCAAATAGAAAAGCTAACGTTTCGCTGTTATCTGCTGTTATAGCAATATTTGGGGAAGCAAATTCAAACTCAAGGTTTAGTGTTTGTATTTAGACAGGTTTCTCCCGGTTAAATCGACTTGTTAAAGGGAAATCTAATAAGCTGGGCTACTATCACGAAGAAAAAGCAAAAAATGAATTTGCGCTAAAGAAACTCGCTTATACAGTCCCGTTTCTCACAAATCGAAGGCATACTGGAATTTTGTTGTCTTTATTTTTAGCGACGAATTTGAGCTTCATGCATGACTGATCACGCCACTCAATTTTGAGCCAATCACGAGTCCCGTTGTATGAAAAATAAATTACAGTAATTTATGCATTAGGTTCGACACATGAGGAGAACACCGTATGAATCAGCTGCCGCTCCAACGTCGCATAGTGCGACAGACCCTGTCGAATTTAATGTTATTTGCCGCACCAAACTTAACCTGCCGAACCGAACTGATTCAAACGCCGCTCTTCTGCCGTACTTAACTCATCAGTTAGGTTCGGCGCCTGAATGGAGCGGCGTTTGGAACGGGCCTGAATCAATTAAGTTCGACAGATGTTATTTGGGTCGACCCGGGAATTAAGTTCGACATGGCCAGTCGGTCAGTTCGACTACGGAGCGACTCCGATTCAAACGTCGAACTTTTCATGTACCAAACCTAATGCAAACATTACAAATACAGTAAATAAATTAATTTTTACCCAGAGATCTGCACGTTTCCTATTTCTGTCATGCGCACACACCTTGTTTTGATCATTTGGAACAAAATAGCGGGAAGAACGGGACGATATGTGTTCCTCTTGCTTCGAGAGCACGAAATATACTTGCCTGATTTGCATAAACCACTTCTGCATGCGGTGTTCCGTATTTGAAAACGATGAGACTGTAGCGGGTTGGAAAGCAGCCAGTTCGGTGGCGTACTGCGAGTCATGTTTAAGAGAGAAAATGACAAAATAAATGAATCTTGAAGAAACCGACGACAGGAACGAACTGGACGAGGAATTGCGATGTTCCTTTGGGAATAAGCGATAATATCAGGCAAACCAAATTCAAAAATCGTCTTCGGTTGTTTAATGCTGACTGCATCTCGGTCGCCTTCTTCGACTAGTTCTACCCTCCTTTATCGCACTTGCAAGAAAAGCAAGCTCTTCATTTTCACAATTAGTCTTTCCCACATTTTCCCGCCATTTTGGTCAGCAATAACCGTCGTTTGCAATAGTGTCTCTTTTATTTTTGCAATTAAGTTCGATTAAATTAGGTTCGACGTTTGAATCAACTGCCGAACTTAATTATTTAGGTCGACCCAAATTGGTATTAGGTTCGGCACATGTAAAGTTCGACGTTTCAACCAGGCCTAACATACATGAGAGAAAAGAACAGCTCAGGTCTGTTCCTATTAGGCATAACGGGTCGGGAACTCTTCGCGTGAGACTGCAAGAATGTCTTGAACGGTAGTCACTTCTTACCACTAAGTCTGACAAGAAAACCCGAAGTTTTCAGGACGTTAGAAGTTGTCGGAAGTTTTCCAAGTCGGTTCTTCAAACAACGCAAATAAACTGATCTCAGAACTGAAAGTAGAGTTACAATATCTTATACAGTACAGAGCAATAATAGCGATACAGAGGATCCCCTGTTAGTGACGACCTCGTCTGTCTCGGTCACGTGGGGATCTGTCTCGTCGTGGTGGTGAGCGCGATCTATCTCGGCGGGGAGGGGAACGGGAACGACGGCGGGGAGGCGGTGGTGGAGACCTGGATCGTGAACGGCGGGTGTACGGAGGAGAAACTGAGCGAGACCTGGAAAGGAAAATACAACAGCAATAAAGTTTACAACTTCTGCAGTTCAATACTTATTCATATAAGTCAAAAACAACAGAAACCGATTTGAAGGATTTAGATACTCTTTTCGGAGTTGCAATAATAACGTCTGGCGCGTGTTTTATCCGAGTCTCAAGACACTTTGCTTCCACAATTTTGAGCTGTGCCAAAGACATAACAACAACTGCCCACTTCACAACAAGGTTACTTTACAAGGAGTCACAGTAAATGACTTTTCAAAGGAGATTATCTTGCAAAAGAAATGTTGGAAGTCTAAACGCAAAAATACCAAATCCAGACCAAGGAAACTGGGTCAACGTTAACGTTACACTGATATTGAACATCCTATGGGTAATGTTAGTGTTAGCGCTTTAGAACTTTGTCTTTTTTGGCTGTGAGTCTGGTCATGTCAAAGAAGATAAAACTTTGAAAATAAGTTACAAGTTAGAGAAAATGTCTGACAGTGTTTGCTTTGCTGGGGAACCTTGTCCTGTGCTGTTACGTCCGGTCCAGTTGGAGGAAAAACCTCCCCGCCTGAAATTTTACATCAAGAACACCAGAAAAGATTGAAAGCAAAGATTGTACCAACTTTCAAATGGCTAGATATACTACTGTCACATTCTGTTTTAATCTGGAAGGAATTGTTTTATAATGATGAAAAAGAAAATCTTTAACTTTGTAAGATGTTGCTGGAAAATAAAATTATTAAAATAAAATTGTATTGTTAACTCTGGAGAGAAGCGTCCATACTCGTGTGGTTATTTCATTGGTTATTTCCTTGAATCTTGAAGAGTGTTGAGCTCTCAATCCACGCCAGAAAAACATCATAGGGGCAAATATGAATGTTATCTGCTAAGTTGCCAAATGGAAATAAAACTGTCTGAACATACTCAGACAAACTGCAGTGATTTTGAAATGCAGTAGTTACATTATTGCAAGCAAGTCCATGGGCCCATTCCTATAAAAAAAATTGAAATCAGCTGCTACTATTTTCCTTAAAAGAGCACATCCTAAGAGTACAAAATTTGCAACTAAGGACAAATTTTCAGATTTCTGCACTCACATACCTGAGAAGAACATATTAATTTATTGTATTTATCTCTTTATTATTTGAAAAGCAGTGTTTAGAAGAGGCATTCTGTTTCATTCAATGAAATCGCGTTGAATTTAATACTTTTGTTTAGAAAAACTGTCCAATTGAATATTTGTCTCATTTTGGAAGGGTGGGATAATTGCAGAACACTGTGTTTCACATAACAAATTTTCAGGGCCGTTTGTGTACAAACCGTGGTGATGTTTCTTTAGCGCCGGCTGCACCAGCACCAGCACCAGCACCAGCACCTCTGAAATGAATAGAAATTTTTGGACATGCTGAGGGATAAACCAAATTTTCACGACAACCAAGTTTGTGCATAAGTACTCATCGATTAGAGACCGTGAACAGGTTATAGAGCACCAATTATTTTCCCACATTATGGTAACCCTCACTGGGTTCAGCTTAAATTAAGTACATTTTAACAATATATTGCTGTGTTCCTCTTTGCTAAATCCTTGGCTGGTCAAGAGATGACAAAGATTCAACCAGAAAAATAGAATACGGATGATAAAGTTGGGCTTGGATTTGCTGTTACTGGCACGCAAAGATTCAAAACCAATCAACAACCTCTGTCAAGCTTCAGGGTACAATATCATTCATATTAACCTTAGTCTCTCATGTAGACATTATTTAGGTTCATCACACATTTCATGTAAAGGGAGGAATGTGTGACAAGCCAATAGGGCATCTGCAAAGGAGGCTATGGGTGTGTTCCTTTGGAATGATCTGGATCAGGATCAGTGATCCAAGATCACTCAGGTCATGGTACATCAAAGGAACCAATGATTGCACCCTGGGCAAAGATTCATTGGTTCCTTTGATGTACCACAATGCCCATTATCTTCGATCACTGATCCTGATCAGGCACCCCAAAGAAATGCACCCTATATTAACCCGTGATCAAGCATTCCTCTCTTACCAAAAAGAAAACCTTTATCACAGTTTCCATTCTTGTAGAATTCTTCAGGGTAAATCTTTGACTCTTGAGTTGGGCAAGAATTGAGTGTGTGAAGAACCAGACAACTGTGATCTCAGGGTAACGTCATCAGAATTTTAGCGTCCCAAGTATGAAATGGTAGCAATGACTACAATAGCAGTGAAAATAACTCATACCTTCTCTTGCGTCGGTTACGTCCATACAGCTCTCGTCTGTAACAGAAGGAATTTTTCAGATATGATGAAACAGTTCTTGTGATACAAATTGCCACTCAAGTTAATGCTCAACTTGGTGAATATAATTCTCTCGAAAATAACATTTTCAAATTCTTCTGAACAAAGCTGATCCTATGGCTTTGTATAAGTGAGTTAGAAGCCATGTAACATTTTTCAAAACTTTTTAAATTAACATCTTTTAAAACAGCTTTTTCCGAAATATTGTCTGCCCAAGCTCCATATTGGTGTCTAACCCTATCAGCACTAAGGTCAAAATGTTATAAAAAGCAAGGAAATTCTCCTTACAGATTTACTTGCTTTTTATAACGTTTATACATAAGAATTTGGTGTTAGATCAAGACAACATCCCCTACTTGACGGACAACCCCTCCTCTGCTCCCTGACCCTTGCATCAAACCTTACAACTCACCGCAATTCTCTTGAAATTGGCCGCATGTGCATGAAGTTACAAAACCCACCGCGAGAACACTCTCTAGGAACATACAAGAAGACTAGGTTTCAAATGGATTAAGCTGAGTGACAGAGTCGCGCTTACCGGCTGTCCCGTGAGATCGGTCTCAGATGCATGAAGTTACAAAACCCTCCACGTGTGCATTCACTGCATAACAGAGGGGATCAGAGAGTCAGACACTACCTACTCACTCAAGGGTTATGGTTAAACTCTCTAACTCAATAAAATTAATAACATTACTGCTACAATCACAATGATATCACATTTTACAACATTGTTAAAAGGGTAGATCACACAAGTTTGTTTGCTTTTCTTCGTTACATTTGTGTTAACCATGTGAAAGGTTTGTCTCAGACAAACTTGACATAAAAAAGTGATATTTTTGTAAATATTGTATGGCAAGAATGGGGGAAAACAAATTAAAGAAAATTAGCAAATTTTCTGAGAAGTTCTAAGCAATACAAGGATGGTTAGCATGGTACTGCAGTTGTCAAGAAGAGAAAACGTTTTTGGCAGAACTAAAATGCTGATCAGATTGTATCTAGGCAAAAACAACATGTCATAATAAACATTTGGTCACATTATCCATAATAAGAAAGGGGACCAGGCCATTAGTCGTTATGGTATAAATAAAATATTCTCAACGTACCCCATTTCATACTGTCGGCAACACGCTTCCCTAGAAAACAATGAGAAGAACATTGAAATTACAAAAAACACATTTACAGATTACATGGTTTGAAAAATTCATAACGTTATACTGTAGGACTAGGCATGTATGCTATCATTTACTTTCATCTCATAAACAAAACAAGAAGAGTATGACCTGGAAAATGTAAAGTCCTACATGTAACCCAACCAAAATTACATGTAATTGAAGTTTACCTGAAATCAGTCACTGGTGATAGCTCTGCATAGATTGGTTGCCCTGTAAGTTAGAAAACAGGAAAACTATTGAACAAGATAAACAAATTGTTCGATCGTACTGCTCTGTAACACCAGTCCTCTCAGGGTGGGATGTGTACTTAAACTTAATACAAGGTTATATTATACTTTACCATTGTACCAGCGGTTGTCCAGGTCTTTGACAGCTTTCTCAGCATCTTCTTCATAGCGGAACTTGACATACACATTACCAACAAGGTGATCTCCAAGGTTGTCACACACATTCATTTCCTCGATTTCTCCATACTGTAGAAATTGGCATTAGAATACACAAAGAAGCATTTAAATATTAACACCACAGTTTCTATGACTACATTCACTGACACATTTATAGTAATGAGATGGCACAAAGAGAGTTCTAGGGTGATCGAGCTTCCACAGGACTTTGTTCTGTCAATGACTAGGATTATCAGTTGAGCAAGCCTCGTCAGAGCTTTCATGACCAAGTTTTAGACTTGCAATTATGGTGTTGTCACGGGCAACTTTCCTCATTTCCAATGGTAATAATATCATTGCCTGCAATTTCCCACGCTTTGCTGCCGATGACATCAAAGGCTGACAAGTTACCACTAGAACCTGGTCACCACACTTTTGTCACACCTTACTCAACTGGTACATGTAATCATAGTATGATCTCTGGATATAATTCAGAACACAGAACAAAAACCAACATTCTGTGGACTGCTAAGAGGGCAAGAAAATACAAAACAGGCAGAATTTCACTCACAAATTGTCACTGAGGATTTGCGTTACATTGTTACAATCAGGTCTTGATGTAAATCATTACACATTGGATTAAGGTGCTGTCTTCAACACAGATATGTAAGGGGTTCTTGTTAAGACTTATAAAATTTGTTTAATGGTAAATAGATCAATTTACCTTCTCTTCAAGCTCCAGGAAAACATCCTATATAAGAAATACATTAAAGATATCATCAAATCATTCACAAAAAAATTCACTGTTGAAAACAACAAATTTATTTCCTGTGCCAACATGTCTTTAGAAGCAAAAATGAAAGAAACACATGGCAATCTACAAGAAGAATTCACACTTTATATTTTCAATTTTTGGAAAAAATGCACACCTCAAAGAATCTGTCATAATGCTCCTGAGCTTCTACATCAGAAATGGCACTACCTGTGGAATACAAAGAAGCAAAACGATAAATTTCGGATTCTTTTGACTCTGATTGGGTCAAACTTATGACTCCACTCACAACTCTGATTTTAGATTTTTACTACGTCATAAGTGTTCTAACGACTCCAGCTACAACTCTGTCACCAGTGAAAAGCAGCTTGTTAAGTGGTGCTGTACATACAAGACAAATTATAATTTACACACGCAATTAATACACTCAAGACTTACTTGTTCCATCTGCAACCTGTGCAGCACTCTGTGGATTTTGATACATGTTTTGAAGTAAAATGGTCTGTAAAATGAGGAAAACAATATGATTGGATGTTAGTATGAAAAACACCTTCATAAATGGATACTTTGACAATAATGCTCATTAATACACCAAGCCAGGATTAAATTAACCTCGAGTTAGATTTAACTCAGAGGTTACTGTAATATCTTAACCATAGGTTTGGTGAACCCACAGCAGGGCTAAAAAGAAAACACTTGAAGAACCTCTACTTGTCCTGGTCAATTCTAAGTTTACTTTTGTTTTATTTAGTTGGCAAACAACTTGCCCATTGGGCAAGTGAGAGTGAAAAGTAACTTTCCTGGCAGGAAAGTCTACCTGTCCCGGACAACCGGACGGCACTTTTTTTTTAGCCCTGCCACAGGAAAACTGGGCTGTTCAAGGTTGGATTAGTGAGTCAGTGGGCCAGTTAGAAAAACTTGGTTTAAGAGAAGTTGACTTCCAGTTAGTATCTAACAGCACTCTTTGCTGGTTTTGAACTTTGAAATTGCTTCCTCTTGAATTCAAATGGTCATGCAAGTAGATGAAAAAGAAAAACTTTGGTGCATCAAGAAAAGAAAGTGAGAACATGAATCAAGGTGAGGCAAGTCAACCAATAATCCAGAGAACTAATCAAAACTCAAACCAAATACATGTACATACAGCCAAGTAAATTCCTTTGTAGAGGCAGGCAGGATAACAGAAGTAGTAGGCAGTAACAGCCAGGGAGGGATTTGTTACTAGTCAGGATTGGTAAATGCTAGTGTGGATTAGGCAGCATATAATTTAATGCACACACAAAAAATTGCTCGCTTCTGGCATTCTCATAGGGTTTCCTACTGCACAACATTTTTCATGTCGTGCATAACAATCATATGTCGGTTCATACGCAAATTATAGGTTTGATCTACATGAAGCAATAGCCATGTTGTAATCTTGCCATATAAGACAAAGTCTGATACATTGATCAAAACTTTCACTCGCCATTATCAAACTTTCAGAACATTTTCTGGATAACCAATCTCAATCTATAGTTTTCAAGTTTGTTTGGTGAATGGTTGGTTGCTATTTCCTAACACAAAGGTATCTCATCTGAGAAACTGTTAATTCTCATTCGAAAATAAAACAAGATGAAGTTGAGTGGGTGTACAAAGTGAAATGAATGTCAGTTGTCTGCTTCACAACCCAACTGCAAGCTTTATTAAAATCCTTTCCAACAGAGTTTCAAACAGATGGCTAACAAAAGACACTGCTACTAACCTGACTAAAGGTGGGCTTGTTGTGAAGTCGTGAACAGCGTTCCCCATGGCGACAAGCACCAATTTTAAAGTAGAAAGAGCAATTTACTCTGCAAGACAGACAGTAATCAAATGCAAATTAACAAACAGCTGACCCTAACAATTTCAAAACTTAATTGAAGGCTGAAAAGGTTATTTTAAGTGTCAAATAGTTAATGTGAAATAGATGCTTTTGGCTTAGCCCTTCTTTATTATGTTGAAATGGGCAAGCCATACCATGCAAAAAACTGTGTACGCACACATGGAAAGTGTGCACATGAAATACACTACAATAAACAACTTTAGACATGTTGTGTCATGTGAAAACCAGTTAATTTTAGCACATTTATGTATAATGCACACAAGAAAAACAGTCATAAAATGATAGGAAATTAAAGTTTACGTTCTGTCTGTTAAGTCAGTTTTTGGCTCATTTCTATTGACTTTCAAAACTGACTCTAGCTCAATGGAACCACCTAGCAAGAAGTTTAGAGACAGTCCTTGTGAGTGAGATGACATTCAGTCCAGTAAAGCACATCTGTTTGTCATTTTAATCTATATTTTTATATTTTTTTGTATTTGAGCTTTACATGTATTGTCTCATGGCCACTGGCATGAAAGATAACATTGAAATAAAGTAGAAGATCACGTCAGTAATCATGAGGCAATGATACACTGGACATGAAAGCTTCAGCATGCAGTTCGAGAGTTCGTACGTTTTATGTTTAGTTTATAGTTTAGGCTTAAGACTTTTCTCGTTAGCAAAATATACCGTTGATTTAGCCCTTTCTAGTATTCTTAAACACTGACTGAGACTAAAACAGAGCAGGTTTTATTTGAAATCTTTGCGGGCTTGTAGTAAATTCGTGTCGAAATTGGCATTTCAGAACGCTTTTTTCGCCTATATTTGGGAGCATTCACACAATCTTCACACACTAGTTGAAACACTGTCTTCAGAAAATGTACTTCGTTAAATAAAAAACTTTTAAATCCACTAAGAATCGCTCAAAATACACTTACTTGTCCTTTTCTGTTCCAAAAATGGACGCCAAATACTCCGCCATGCTGCTTCAATTACCCAGACTACTTAGCGCGCAATGAAAAAAAAAAGGGATGGCCGCTTTACATTTTACCACAATACCTTGCGAACCTGACACAGCAATTTGGCATAAGGGCGGTCAAGGTCCGGGAGGGGGGGAACTCCTAGAAAAATTGGGTGGTTGTGTGGCCTGCTTTGCAAAACCCTTACTTTATCTAGGACCAAAATCTGCAACTTCAATCCCAGATCAGACACACTATTTATAACGTGAAAAAGTAGCTTCTTCTGAAAAACACACTCAGTTCAGGACTAGAGTTTAAAAACCATGCCCTACTTATGACCAAAATGGCTAAAATGGAATACCCATTGGGGCCGCACATACCTATATAGTTCATATAAAGGAGTCCCCCCCCCCCCCCCCCTTCGCCGAGTGATCAAGGGAAGACATGTTTTGTAAAATTTGTGCTTGTGACGGCATTCAGAGATGTAAACTCCATATTGGCTAAACATCAGTCTTTTGGCAAAACCTTAGGGGAGATGTCCATAGACCATATCATGTATAGATTTCTGTTATGGGAGGGTTGACTGTACTCCCAGGCGAGCAGGTACTCCCTTATATGAGCCATACAGGCATGTGCGGCCCCAAAGGGTACAGTTTTTTAACCATTTTGTTCATAAATAGGGTAATTGGTCGTTGCACTCTAGTCTTGAATTGGGTATGCTTTTTTAGAAGAAGCTTCCTCTTCATCATCATCAAGAAGACCATCAGTAAAAGCCTTTCATAAATTATGTTTAGGGCAACTGTGCCAGCTGCAATGGTCATGAATTTTTAGGGTTTTGAATATTTGGTCAGGTCATAAATAGGGTTGGGAAAATCACAGATTTTGCTCATAGCGTAAGAGTAATAGGGTATGGGTTTTGGGAAGCGGGCGGCACACCCCCACCAAATTCTTCTGGGAGTGTCCCCCCCTCCCTGAACTGCACTGTATCAGTTTGTCCTTGAGCATTGGCTACCTTAGGTGGCAGAAGTGTCTCTTCATGGTATTGTTAGTTTTTCTGTAGTATTGTACACCTCTCAGACTAAGCTATTGTGGGTCAACCAGGGATTGAAAATGGTCTTGTTCGGTTGTCTGGGACAAACAAATTTTCTTACTTACTGGGCAAGTAACTTTTCATGCTCATAACCCAATAGGCAACAAACCAGGAACACCACTGACTCAGTGTTGCAAATTAGCGCTCGCCTGCTGGCTAATGCAAGTGTCAAAAGTGTCAGGTGCGTACAAATTATCGATTACTCGCACGTCTGGCGAATATTTTTTTCATTTTTGGGAAATCATTTAAGTTAATGTAGCTAAAATCTCTGATTTGACTGAGCTGCACAGACTTGTAAACACATACAAGAAGAACAGTAAGTGCTGTTTCCAATTTTTTTTTAATATAAAACTTCTCCAACAAAAACAGCATGCAATATTTACAATACACATATTACAAGAGTGTCCTGACAAAAACATACACCAATAAGATGAAAAGTCATAGCTATTATTGATCTAGCTTAGTTTTTGTGACAAAGATTTAGCAATTGCACTAACATAACAAGACTGAACTGATTCATGGCTCTCCCAGTGGTATAACAAATGATATTCTGTCTCCAATTTCACCCCAGCTTGCTCGATACTTCTGATATACAAGAATCCATGCAGTCAAACCAGCAAACCACACTAAGAATCCTATTCCAGATTTTATCACATCTGTAAGAAAGAAAACTAAAGTTTCAAAAACATCAAAGAGAGTAAAGATCTAACAGAAGCCTTCATAATATTGTGTTGTAGTCTGTTAGCAGTCATTTCCTTAATCCCAAGCACACACGAAACGAAAAGCTAGGGAGTCATGCAAAGGCTTGGACGGTAGAGTGACAGAAAAAAAAAAAAAAAACAGGAAAGGGGGAGGGATAAAGAAGTCCTTTGGAAATGTTACAGTGCATATTCAAATAGGAACCTTGTATACTTACATGATTTTAGCTTTGGTTGTCCTGTAAAAGCTGGTCTGATAAACGCCTCTCTGAAGAACCACACTACATTGACAAACCAAAGAAATGGCAACAACGCAAAGCCTCCTAAGAAATGTGTTGATGGGAATCAAGGAAAAAGAACAAAACAGCACAAAGCAAATAACAGGTCATTCGAATCAATTGTTGAGTGAAATGACATTTTATGCTTCTCTGCTCTAGTTTAATAGATCCTCATGTACACCCCACTGAGAACAGTTTCAGGATTTTTCTGTTCTGTAGAACTACCCGACAAACAATACTCAACTACAATAAAACGATAGACAACTAAAAGCTGAAGACAAAACTACAAACACAGCTATCGAAGATGTCCAAAAGTGATATTAAAAACAAGCAAATACAAATACAAATAAATACACATAACCTAAATAAGAATAAAAAAGGAGTATGTGAATGGTATATTTTCTACACAAGTTGACTTTATCCTCATCTGAAACCTTTCTCAAGTCCATCGCCAAAATTTCTTCTTTGATCGATCGTTCTCACAGGAAACTGACGTGATAGAAACGGAGCATTCCCATCATGCAGCTGGTTAAAGGTCATTTTGTTTGTCCTTACATGAGGTACCATTTGAATGCAAGATGGAGGACCAAGACAGGGGATTTCGTCGTGGCAGAGGCGGTCGCAGAAGGGAAAGAGGCTTCCGAGAACGGCCTGCAAGGGTAAGAATTACTGACTGCATAATGTGCTTGTAATTTTTATTGTAGTTCCACTGATTACTCATTACCCTCTATATAAACGTATGGCTTTCAGTATTTGTGTTTCAATTATTGAAACAAGCACAAGTAAGTTCGTACCACATCTTTGGTTAAAACTTAACCAATGAATTAAAAATCGTAATAAAAATACATCACATCAAGGTCTATTTGTTATATTTCTAACAAAAGTACCTTTGAGGAGAAGAAATGTTTTAATTTTTAAAAGTAATTAGTAACATAAGAGTAAGCTTATAAAATTTCCACAAACAAATTTTGAAAACTGAGTTGAGCTGGATCACCTATCTAATCAATGTTGGAAAATGTCACGTTTTTTTCAACAACAAGGGAAAAAGGTCACCTGATTATCGAGATTGTAAGGAGGGGGGGGGGGGGGGGAGGGGAGAACTGGCTTCGTGTGCCAACGTTTTTGTCTGGGATTGTTCAGCCTGAAGTAAATCTGTTTAAATTTATTTTCTTCAGGGTAAAGGTGAAGGTCCGACAGGAGCCCACCCAGCGGCAACCTCAGCCTCACCCATGAAGACACCCATTATACTCACCAAATCTTCTGCCGACAGGGTGAGCATTCAAAGCATTTCCCCCTTAATCACGGAGCTGTGCCCTATGATCTAACAGTTGATCCAAGATGTGTAACAGGCTTATATTGCCGGACTTAGCAACTTTTAAATACACAGCAACTTGTTGGGGGTTTCCTTGTCTTTATTACAATGACCTATGTGTGAATTGAAAAAAAAATTACAGTCGCTGAATACGCTTTGCTGTTACTTGCTCAATAGCTATCGCAATATGCCAGTTACTTGCGGTCGTCGCGGTACATATACATCTTATGGGCTTGGCTAGTATTTCCGCCTATTGTATTTAATCATGATAAACAAGTCTATCATACGCATCATATATGTTGTTGTTAAGATGTTCACAAGATGTTATCAACACCTAGAAAAATTTATAACTTATTGAGGGGATTTGATATAAAAAAAACACTGAATGATGCAGGGGTTTCATTAGAAGCCAGCCACCAGGCAAATTAACTGACACAGAGGATGATTTGCCTGCCTGGTTTGATCATCTACAGGATAGTTTTTCATAGAAAGAGGTCCAGTTCAAGTCGTTTTGCCCACCTGTGAAAACCAGTTGACCTCCTGCTGAAGATGTTACTAAAACCCCTGATGATGCCACACAATAAATGATCTGGAGAGAGTGGTCTGGCAGAGAGCAGTCCGGGTTTGAGCCCTGGCCAAGGACATTGTGTTGTGTTCTTGTTTAAGACACTTAACTCTCGCAGTGCCTCTCTCCACCCAGATGTACAAATGAGTACTAGTGAATTAAATACTGAGGGGATAACCCTGCAATGGACTAGCATCCCATTCAGGGCAGAGTAGAAATACTCCTAGTCGCTTCATGCTTCTGAAACCGGGATAAGCTCTGGCCTGATGAGCCACTTGGCTTGTATGCAGGATTTACCTTACAAATTGCAAAATAGCTAGTTCAGATTCCTCACTGCTGTTGCATGTGCTTCTCAAGAATCACACAAAGAAATGTAGATAATAATTTAAGGATAGGTGTATTTGCAGATAATCAAACACTCTTACAAGGTGGTATTGAGTATCATCCTCACTTACAGAATGTACATGCTAGGATCCGAAACAAAATCAACTGAGGACCAAGCTCGTGAAACATATTGAAATACACATTTAAACAGTTTAAATATTACCAGTCTCACTTGTTACTATTCTAAATACCTTACAATGTTACTCCTGTTAGTGGTTACAGGCTGTGGCAATACCATGCTAAAATGCCTCATCTATACATTTTGCTTGTCATGTAGGGACAAGAAACTCCTGTGAAGCAAATCCTGATAAAACCGAGGTAATGCATATACAGTCGAACCTCCCGTAAGCAACCTCCCAAAATGTCAAGCCTAGATGGTCACCTACAGGAGGTGGTCACTTACAAGAGCTTAGACCATATTGGGTCAAAATTTTTCCTCATTAGTATAAGGTAACTGCAGAGACTTACCCCATGTTTTAAATGTTTTATCCATGTGGAAAGTCATGTGAAAAACTATGTTACTGCCCATGGAGAAATTTCTGTCTCTTTTACTATCCAGGAATGCGATAATGTTACAACACCTTAGCTTACTATAAAATTTCCGCTCTGTTATCTGTCAAGCGGTCATTTACAGGAGGTTAGAAACTACAGAAAATTTCAACCTTTTAGCTCTGAAAGTGGTCGCGGTCACTTACAAAAGGTGACAAATATTGAGATTTGACACGGAAAATTTTGGTACTTTGGAAAACTGGTCGCTGATGAGAGGTGGTTGCAACCTGAGGTTCCACTGTATTTTAGAGGCATTTACTTATTAACTAATAGTGACCAATTTTAAAAAGTATGTGCACAAGCCAACTGAAGAAATCATTCTTGAAATCAATTTACTCCAAAATTAGTACGGATCTCTTTCAAATTATAATGTTTCTGAAAAAAATAATTAATGCTCTGTTCATATTACAAACACCTGTGCTTGGTAATTTATAATATACCATGCAGCCTAGTATGTGAATAGATAGTTTTTTTATGTACTTGCATTCCTTGCAAGAGGGCAGTAGAGATTATTTATTATTTAAATGAAAAATTCTTTGTCAATGACGTTGCTCTATAGAGATTTATGCAATGTCTTAGGATTGGCTACTTGAGACCAAATGTTATAACACATATTTTTAAAAAATTAAAATAATTTACCTCAGTCAGGTACACAATCTTGAGCCACATCATCTGTGTAGCTATATAGCAGTTGTGAGGTTTATGTCTTGCTTGCAGGACATGAAAAATTGCAAAGATGCAGATGTCTATTTAATATTTAACATATAGCATAGGGTGGGACTCCATACATGTCATCTGTTTAGCAATGTATGATACTCTAGGTCAAAATTTGAATTTGATCACCTTGGGAACTAAAGATTTTATACTTTGAAAGGGAAACTTTACCAGAGGGCGTGGCCAGACCCAGTGTTCCTCAGCAAGCTGTAGCTCGTGGCAAAACAATTTTATCAGATCACCCAGCAGGCCAAGCAACTGATAGATCTGCAGGTGCTACACAACCTCATGGTATGGGTGGGGCAGCAGCAAGCACAGTCACAGGTAAATTAAAATCATTCATTAAACTTTTCTTCTTGGAGGGCTTTTCAACATTATTACAGGTTGTTGTCATTGAGGTAAAAATTATCAGAGAGGACTTGCTGCCTAAGGTGGCTTATGGTCCCTGGGAGAACTACAAGTATTTAAGGGTGGGACTGTTAACTAAAAGCATTCCTTCAATTTACATGATGTTTTCTTGGAACAAAATAATATACATTCTGTGGTGACAAAGGCATCTGTAAAGTTTCATGCCCAACTCAAAGCTTTTAATCACAATAGTGAATCTCTCTTCAGGAGCAAGTGCAAATGTTGAAGGGATAACTACAAACTTGGCCTCCCTCAAACTTGGTCTTCACAGCCGTGATGGAGCTCCGCAACTGATGAAGTTACTTGATGAAAATCTACAGTGGAATGACACTGCTTTAGAGGTATATATCACATCAAGTGTTTAACTTCAAGTTTACTGTAACAATATTTATGAACTAATTTTATTTGTTTTCAATTTTCTGATTTTGTAAGTAGTTTTAGGTAGATTTGGCAAAGTAGGTTGTTTGGACACAAAATGAGGGCAAGGAAGTATGCAAAATTGTCTAGATACAACCCAGACAGATAATCTGCTGACCATAAAGGAAGTTAACCTGTTAAAACACTTGAAAATCATACCACAAAATGTTTTTTTTTTTGGAATAAATAAATGAGCTTTGCACCTGTAAACATTATTCCATGACTAAGATTTTTGTCTGTTTCAACGATGGTCCTTATTCTCCACATTAAGATACATTATTGCAAGATGGCCATAACTGTGGCCTTTTGTTTGTGTTGTTAGTTATACTAGGAAACTCTCTTTTAACTCTCACTTTTGACATTTAGATCCTTCTTGATCAAACAGACTTCCTGGTGGTGGGCATCATTGGGCCCCAAGGTGCTGGAAAATCAACTGTTCTCTCTGTTTTGGGAGGAGCTGGGCCATTCTCTGACTCGAGGTTTGTTGCTCATCACATTGGCAGGCTGGTGCTTAGCATGTGCAAGTACAACACTTTCAAATGGACAATAGAATCATGCATATCACAGTGTGATGCATGTGAGATGTTTAGAGAGCTGGAAAGAAGTGCAAGATTTGCTCAAGGCATAGTTCAGAGCAATGTTCTCTAGCTTCTCGAGTGCTCTCCAAACTTCCCAAGTGCATCAAAGTGTGATGATGCACAACAACAAGCATGAATCCATTTGTTTTACAACATTGCCAATGGAAATAGATGCATCATATGCAATTATTGACAATGTGTGTGAGAAAAAATTCTCTGGCAAAGTGAAGTTACCATTGCTGATGCTATGAGCTGTGTGCATCATTGAATTATGATACATGCTTTTCTATATTGAGTTTATAATGTGTTGCAAGGTTTCACACAAAAAAAGCACTACAGCCAGTGTAAAAAATGCTTTTAAGACAACATGCTATTGTAGCAATCTGGGGTAAGAATCATGTAAGCAGTCTTTTTGTACATTGCCGTATTTAGATATTTATTTAAAAAAGTTACCGGTACTTAACAATATTGAAATATATTTAATAAGTAAAGTGATTTTCGTTTTTAATGTATCTATTCCCCATAATCTATTTTAACTCTTACTTCTAATAATCTTGTGGCATTCCTGCTAATTCATTGTTATCATCCCGTGGAACAGGTATGAGATCACACTCAACGGCATGCAAAGAAAGTTGTGTCTGATAACCTGGGGGATTTTTCAGTCAGGGTACTGGATTCTATCCTTTGCTTGCCTGATGGGCAAGAGAATTTAAGAAAAAATAAGCAAGAAATTTGATTTTAAGTAAAGACTAAGCAAGAAATTTTGGGGGGCTAGTGAGAATGACTTTTTGGCTAGTACACCATAGCTACAGCTTGCCCAAAGGATAAGCATGAAAATTGGTTTTCTTTGCACCCTGAGTAAGTAAACTCTTATGTTGATATTTAAGGTCTCCCTTATTTCCTGTGCAGTCAAGACAAGTCCAGGTTAGTTTACACCTTATTAGTCTAAAATATCAGACGTCCCACCCTAATCTATGTCCACCTCTGGGGTGAGGGCAAGAAAATGTCTGTCAATTAAGACTAGTACCACATTCAGTTGAAGATAAAATGTAGCAGGATCTTGCCAAACTGCCCCTGGGTCAAGCCTGGCACATAGGATTTTTTTGCTAATAAATTAAAGGCACAGTTTTTAATCTTGGAAGTTCTAACTTGATTATTTTTTTGATGACAAACTTTATAACGTAAATTTGTCCTTTGAATTAAAAATAGAATAAAAGGTTTTCCAATCACAGTTCTGTGGGCATGATAATTAATTACTGATAATTAGGTCCTTATGTGACCATGAAGACCGTCTTATCCCAGACAAGAAGAGTCTATTCTCAAAGGCAGCACCAATTGAAAGTTGTAGCAAGATGTTTTTGAGAAAATCTAGGGCCAAAAGGAGGGAGAAAGCTGAAATGGGGTGTACATACACAACTTGTTTAGCTCCTTCCCCTTGACATTTGCATCTCGCTACAGGCCTGCTCAAGGAATTACTAAGACATTGACCCAAGAAATTGGTTGATTGATTGATTGATTTGTTGGTTGGTAGGTTGGTTGGTTGATTGATTGATTGATTGATTGATTGATTGATTGATGATTGATTGATTGATTGATGATTGATTGATTGATTGATTGATTGATTGATTGATTGATATGTTGGTTGGTCGGTTGGGTGGTTGATTGATTGATTGTGTGTTATGCTTAGGAGGATGGAATAAATCAGACTTCTGGTATTGACCTGGCTGTAACACAAGAGAGAGTGATCCTTTTGGATACTCAGGTGCAGTAGTTAAACCGCATTGAGTCAATTTCATAAGGCTAACAACATTCCAAATATTTCCACTCTGGAGTATTGCCCTGAAATGGCCACATACATTTATCATTCACACTACGCCACATGAAGGGAGGTCTGGGCTCAACCCTTGGTCAAGTTCATTTTATTTATTGGGCAAGATATTTTGATTGTTCAATCCGGAAGGGGGTGGGGTAGGGGGTTTGTGGGAGTGACATGACTAAATGTCGAAGAGGGGTAGCTTGTGATGGACTAGCAACCTATCCAGGGGAGGGGGAGGGGTGGGTAACAATAGAAGGTTAACCACTTACTATTAAGTTAAACTTATGCCTTGATTTAAATTAAATTTTTTTTGCTCTCATTTCTTCTACTTCCTACTGAGAGCAGTCTTATCAGTTTGAAAACAAGATGACATATGCCTGCCACATATACTTGAATGTAACATTGCTGTTTATTGTCCAATTCATTGAGTATAAAAAAATTATCTTGTAGTTCTTCTTTTCTTCCTCAAATTCAGCCACTTTTGAGTGCAGCATTGTTAGACCACCTGATCCACCATGATCGCAACATTCCTCCTGAGTATACCTCTCCGGAAAACTACAATGAAATTCAGGTAATTGCTTCTAAAACGTTTTTGTCCTGCATGGGACATGAGGCTACAAATTTTACGTCTACTAGTTACATTGCCCACTGCATTATTTTGCATGCTCTGTGTCATGGTTTGCAGAGGTGTAGTGATACTGTAGTTGAATCTGGCTTACCAGAACCTGCACACTATGTTGATGTCATCCAGATTCAGTGATCTAAGTTGCACTATTTATACTGCAAGATTTGTAAACTTATACAGTCAATTTAAGCCTCATTAAGTGGCCACCCTCAGGGAAATGGGAGGTGGCCACTCAAATATATGCAAGCTTGCTCTCAAGCTATGTTCCAGTATGAATAAACCTAAAAATATTTGTGTCCTCAAAGTGCACTGTATACGTCAATCTCATGTATTGCCTTTTGTCCAGTCATTGCAGATTGTGACCTTCTTGTTAACTGTCTGTCACGTGATTCTCGTTGTGCAAGATTGGTTCGCAGACCTCAACATAATAAGGTATTATTAGTTGCCAGCTGCGATTATTAGCTTCAATGGTGTAATAGTATGATAAAAGCACTCTGGATCAAGAGCTTGAATCCTGCTGTGTTTGGGTGAGGTAAATAATACCAGATTTGTTAGCTACAACATTTAAACAACATGCTGATTGGAGGGAGAGGGGAGGGGTGGGGTGGTAGGAAGGTTTGGGTCAAGTTGTGATACCTGTTTGATTTATACCTTGTAAACCAAATTTGCAGTTAATAAATCATCTCGCCAAAAATATGCTGAACCAAGGCTCAAGGAAATTCGCCCAATAATTATTAGCTGGCTGAAGTGTATCAAAAGGCATGATTGGTTATAACAATAATTATTATTGTTTTTCTCTATTGCACAAAAAGCAAGCATATCTACAGTACAGAAGCAGCTTGTTGCATTTTATTCTTTTCTAATGGAACATGTATCGACAATACAAGTTTTAAATTTTTTTTTTTTTTTTTTTCGGAATCAGTGTACTGTTATTCTGAAATCATATTCATCCACAAGTGTTATTCTTCCAGACTTCTAAAAACAGCTGAGATGTTGAAGCCATCTTCCGCGAGTCATACTACACATGAGTCCTCTGGGTAAGGAAATTTTTCAAGGATTGCTTTAATACAGGTGTTTTTTAACAAATGTGGATCACGTATTAAGAAATTAATATTTAGACTTTTAGAATGTTTGAACTGGCGAAATAATTGGTTTGTAATTATTAATGAATTGACTATGATTTTAAATTTTCACTCTTTTGTTAAACAGTTTAGGATCCTCAGAAGATTCTGATGAACATTATCCTAATATAGGTAAGACACGTGTTTTTTGTAGTTTGTGAACATTTTTTTCTACCTTCTTCGCAAGGATCCATCCCCATGAGGTTGCTTCCATGCATGGTATGTCAGGTAGGTAAGTGGCGGATCTGTGAGGGGCCCAGGCCCACCCCCCCCCCTTTATTTTGGGTAAAAACAAAAGAAATCGCACAAGGAAGAAAAGCCAGCAGGGCAAGCATACCCCCCCCCCCCCCTTTAGCTCAAGGTCTGGATCCACCACTGGTAACTACAGTTTTAGAAGTTTAGTTTTCAGGAATGTTTGTTCTTAGCGGAGCGTGGAAATTTTCTAGACTGAATTGTTTGGATCTCTAGCAGAGCATCCAAAAATTTTGAAAATACTTGTATGGAGGCAGCGTGTCCGAGTGGTTTGGGTATCGGACTTGAAATTCACAGTTATCCACTTTCACTGTCACAGTTCCTGACAGCAAGAATCAAGTACTCCACACTAAGTTGAATGGCGTTTGTTCTTTGCAGTGTTTGTGTACAACAAAGCCACCAGAGAGGATTTTCACCATGAAAACCTCAGCTCCATGCATTGTGTAACCGGCAGTTTGTTTCAGCATTCCAGATTAAAGCTACAAAGTAAGTCTTGTCTGGCTGTGAGACGTTGCAAGTGTGAGGCTCTGTCCACACTAACGCTGGAAGAATTTGAAAACGGAAGTTTCACTCTGAAAATGCATCAACTGCTTTCCGTCCACTCTACTCCGGAGGAATTTAAAAACGCAACAATCACCGGTCATTTTGGTTTTGTGTTTGAGGAAAACTCGTTCAGGGAAATCACATGCTGATCGTGACGTCATCGTTTTCGAAAAGCTCCGTTTTTAAATTCCTCCGGTTTGAAGGGCGTTTTCGAAAAGCTCCGTTTTCGTGACGGATAAGTGTGGACCGTAGGCTTAACCGTAGCAATGAAGCAGCGTTTTTAAATTTCTCCGGCGTAGTTTGGACGCTTCCTGAAAGGTTCAAAATGCAGTGTTTGGAACACCACTGTGGACCTATTAAACAAGAAAGACCGTGTTTGACCAAATTTCTAGACACCAAGAAGAGAGTTGAAAATACGACGCGTAGCGGAGTATTTTTGACGAGCTTCGAGTCTGGATAGATAAACTGACAGCTGGGGATTGTTCAAAATTTTAACTGTCAACCGAGAAATAGCGCGTTTTTTTTTTTCTAAGAGCTGAGAAAAGGGAACTGAAAGCTGAAAAACCGCCAAAAATTGAACTGATTACTGAACGTTTGCACCGCCCTTTCCGAGACCTTGGTTGTCTGGAACGATGAGAGGCGGTTGCGCATAGTTTTTTCATATTTAAATGTCTGTTATTCCAACTGTTTCAGGTGGTATTTCACTGTTGAGCTCCAGCTTGATGCCTTACAGGACTCTTCTGACGTCTTGTGATGATATGAACATCTATGTTGTACCGCTCTATCGTCCACATGGAGGTAAAATACAAAACTGGGTTGCTGACATTTTGTGTTTCAGTAAAGCCTATCAAGCCATTGGTTTTCAAAAGATATTTGTTTTATGGAGCTTAAGTTGTAGAATCTCAGTATCCATCAAAACAGTTGTAAACATTGCAGTGAACCAATCAGATTTCGTAACAGCGTGCAACTCGTGCCAAGCGCGGGAAAACTTGCGATCGGTCCCAAGCGTGGAAAACTAGTGTCAACAAATGAAACCCGCGCCAAGAGCAGGAAAACATGGTAACGAGAAAGTATGCAACTAGTGCCAAACGCGGGAAAGCTGGTATCAACCAGGTCATGATTGCCTTTTGTTTCGTTTCTGATTGGTCCAAGGAAACGCTGGTAACAGATTTTCTTGACCAGCTGTAGAATTTAGCAGAAGAAGAAAGGGAACGCAATCACTTTGGCAGTTGACTGAAAACTACTCTGACTGCCACTATAACCCTCCCTTTGACATGCTTCTTTCTCGTGGTATGGGTTGAGGTACGAACAGAGGGCAGAAATTTGAGCCTGAGATGAGACACTTCAAGCTCTGATTAGCTTCTTTTAGAATCACAGAATTTGCTTTTGGTTTTCTGGTCACGTCAGTTTAAGTTTGATATACATTACTCACGGCGAAACGTTAGGAAACATGATTCGAATGTAGCAGTTTTCTTATTAGTTATATAATTGTCCAATTGTTTCTGTCTGTTTTTTTTTTTTACAAGGGAATGGAATATGCACCAAATCGCCGACTTATCAAGGAAATCCAAGCTTTGATGTGGTTTTACACAGCCTCCGGAATCAGGTCACATCACTGTTGTATTTATGATCTGTTTAAGAAACAGATAGCATTTTATGCGCCGTCCCTGAACCAGACAGATTGAAAACGCAAGATTACAAATGCCACCTTTTGAATAATCAAGCTTGATTTAGCTCCTGCTGTGTTTTACTTTGCTGTTTGATTTTGTTGCTATAAAAATATGAATGTAGTGTATGTATGTCTTTTTTGCTGTCATTGACTATGGCGGTGGCCAACCAGAAAGCTCTTGCTACTTTGCTACCGCTCACATATAAATTTTATTTCCCCGCCGTCTTTATATTTCTTAGTAGCCCTTTTCACGGTTACCTTTGCTTATTTGCATTACAATAAAATCTAGCTTGTATGTGAGGCAATTTTGGGCTATTTTGTAGTCTTAGCCCGAAATTGCCTCGCATCTAAGTTGGATTACATTGTAATGCAAATGAGAAAAATTAACTGTGAAAAGGGCTATTATTTTTAAATCTAAATGCCCTATATGGTGTAAATGAAGAATTGAATTGAATTGAATTGAACAAATTGGTTGTCGAGTTTGCTTACACTAGCCGCATTTTTGTTTTTTTCTTCTTGTCGCGAAATGTTTTGTTTATGTCGAGCCAAATTTAAGAGACACTTGGAAATTTGTTCCACATTCTGTCGTTTTTAATATATGTATGTTGATGTTTTATTTGCAGATCTTTTCTGTGCACCGACATCTCCTTACTCACCATTCACTTACTGAAAGAAATTGGTGAGTTTGTCTTGAAGTGTCTTTGGTACATCAAAGTTTTATGTCACGCTGTTTTTAGACATTTCTTTCACGCTCGGTATATCAAAGTGTCGCGTGATGATCCTGACCACGTTGGGGACGGACAATTATTTTTACAGGGAGGTGGGGTGGGCAATTACCCGGGGCTTGAATTTTTTCTCAACCCAAGGTTGTGCAAGATTATTTTGCGTGTTTGTGTGGGCAAAAGCTTGTGGATGAATTTTTTTTAAAGTCAAACACAGAACCTGGTTAGTAGAGAGGACTTGCTCGAGTGTTTTTTTTTTTTTTTTCATATATGGCTCCCCTCACACGATTTTTTTGGCGGAGAGTTTTTGCTGTGCAGAATTTCTTTTTGGAAATTGGTCCCCCTCAAAAAAAAAAAAACGGTCCGTCCATAATTTGTGTGATTATGTCACGCTGCTTCTAGCACGCGCGCTCCGTCAGGTTGTAAGCATTCCTGTCACACTAGGTCACTTTGTTATATGCGATTCTGTCAAGCTAAGCCATTTAAGTTCGTTCGGGATTCGGAGTTTTACGGTGTGATAACTAGGAATATTGACTATTAGTATAAATCTACTAGCGTTCTATCACGAATGCCGTTCTCTGATTGGCCACGCTACTCACTATCTATTCTGTAATAGATAGTGAGTAACGTAGCAGTGTGCCCTTGTTAACAAAATGACGGCCGCTTCTTGGCGTTTTCGAAGTGTCTGTGAAGAGGATTTAGATTAAGTTTTGAACGAATAGTAGATTTATACTAAAACAGTTACATTATTCGCTTTCGATTTCTATCGCGCGATAGTTGACTTGGGCCTCGTCAACTATCACGCGATAGAAATCTCGAGCTCATAATCTAATTGTTTAATAGAAAAAGTGTGCCGCTTTGAGAGGAAGAGAAATCATTTTCACGTGAGACCTTAATCAGTGATTTTCTTTTTTAATTCTTAAGGTTCCATTTTGCTGCTCGTTCGTGGGAAACTGTCAGGAAGTCAAGTTTGATCTCAGAGTACAACAGGCTCCTTTGTACTTGACCTACTGTATACAGACGAGGTAAAGACGACGCTTTCTCCGCAACGTAGAGAAGTGCACGGTCTGCTATGGAAAGAAGTACATTGCGACTTTTGGAAATATCAGTTAAAGTTGAAGTCCAGTTTTCATGAGATTTTTCTTGGAAAATAATAAAAGAACTAAGAAGTAAACCTTAGACAGACATTTCCGCAAATGGCACATCCGAGAGTGGTTTTAGCTGTCATGGAACCTCGGTGAGCTAGCGAGGCGAAACCGAAGTAAGCCCGAAGAACGAGGCCGAAGCCCTGAGGGGCCGAAGCTCGCTCGGAGAAGCAGTAAAGAAGTGGTCTTCCTTGGAGAAAGTTGTCGCTTAAGTGTAAATACTCTTTTTGTTTTTTTTCCAAAAGACACTTTAAAAAATATGTGGAAATAAATTTATTTATTGATTTCAAAGCTTGGTGGAGTAGTTTTTGGTTTGAGATAATGAATATAGTCCTTGATAATACAGAGAAACAGCAGCAATTTTGGCTCAGAAATGTAAAGAAGATACCGAATGGAACGGGAAGAGGATGGTTGCGATCCTGAGTCACTCACAAATTGACTAGTCCGGTTTCTGTTTTGTTTGTTTGTTTTTTTTCTTACGTGTCATGAACTAACTTTTGCCATGTCATGCATCATGCTCTCCTCTGTAACCCCCCCCCCCCCAAAAAAAAAAGGGGGCGGGGGGGTGTTGGGGTTTTTGGTTTTACCGTGTTGGTCATTTTCTTGGATCGCTTTTTTTGGGGGAGGGGCGCTTTAAAATATCCTGAAAATGTCGTGAACCCTCAAAAAAGGAAAAGTACACGTATCGCTGCTGTATCAAGCTTGGTGGATTTGCAGTTTTAATAACATAAAAATAAAATTAAAAAACATATAACCTTTAATTACCCTCGGCAGTGTTTATAGGCTAGTAGGGCCGAGCAAACAACTGAAACAAATAATTCAAATTGAACATCCCAACTGGCCGGAGGCAAACCAGTTGGCCATTTACAAGTGTGGCCGAAGATTTGAACTCGGGGCCACTGTGAAACAAATCCAAGTAGTGGTCAAAGCGGAACTCGAACCGATCACTCGACCACGCTGCCTGATCATTATGTTGGGCGGTTTTTCATTTTGCGCTAGCAATTTTTCTGGCTTTTTTTGGATTTCAAAGCCATTTAGAGCCGGTTTCTAGCAGGCGTCAATCCCCATGACGTGTTGCTCTAAAAATAGCTTCTATTGTCTGTCTGTGTAGACTGTCTGTGACGCAGGCTATGGTCTATTTATATAAATAAACGCCCACTAGGGGAGTACGTATTTTCTGCAGTGATCCCAGACGCTTGTTAACAAGAAGACTCTGCTTTGCACGTACTGTTCTCTTGCACCAGGCCTGTTCTTATACAGTAGTCAAAGTGGTTTTAAAGTGAGGTGTGCTCTTCGCAGATTGGTATCGCTGGTAAGTGTCAGGGTTCTTTTATTTTAGATATGTAAGCTGTTTCATGAAAGTGACCTCAAATTCATGTATGTTTATCAGGAGTGCCATCAGGAATTTTCAATAGTTTTGATCAGCGAAAACTCTATACTCGATTAAAGTAAGTAGGTCAATAAGCAAAGAGAGTGAACTAATGAACTTGTAGCCCTCTATCATGCAATGCTGTGTATATCATCTGCAATGCGGTGCTTTTAAAAATTGCAGCGGACTGTCGTTCCGCGCCTAGGGACCCGTCCTCCTTTCGCCGGAGAAATTTAAAAACGGCGAGTTCACTCTGATAAATGCATCAAATGTTTTCCGTCCACATTTACACCGGAAAAATTTGGAAACGCAACAATCTCCGGTCATTTTGGATTTGTGTTTGGGGAAAATCACATGATTATTGTGACGTCATCGTTTTCAAAAAGCTCCGTTTTCAAAATGTTTTCCGTCCACTCTAAAACGCAAAGCCGACCTCTTTGAAAAGCGTTTTCGAAAAGCTCCGCCGGTTTTCGTGACAGATTAGTGTGAAATGTAGGCCATACCGTGAAAATGAAGCTGGGCTATGAAATTTATCCGGCGTAGTGTGAACGGGCGTAATACTTTGCAGCGCGTCCACCAGCGTGCAGACGGCGTCTTTTATTTCTCTTGTCAGTTCAGTTTTCGACTTGCAAATAGTGAACGCGTGGAAGTCTGCACCTGCGCAGGCCGCGCCAATACGCGTTCAGCCTACCGTATACTACATACTCTTGAGCTATCGATTTTTGTTTTCTCCCGGTGAGGAATTCGAACAACACGAAGTTGCTGTTGTGTTACACCAGGACAGCGCTTTACATCATGGTCAGTTTTTGAATATGACTGAACAGTTTATTTACGGCACTTTCTAATGGATCTTTGTTTTGATAAGACGCTCTTGCCAAATCTGCCCAGTCTCATATCCCACAAGCGCCGTTGCTGGGTGACCTAGGTTTAGTTCCATGCCAAAGTTTTCGCTGTTCGACTAACCTGCTTTGGAAAATTTGACAAACAAAGCAATTAATTGGCGTACTAAATACCAAACCGAGACTCTATAGTATATTTGCGTTCTAGCATAACAGGTAAATGCAGCCGTTTTGGTTGGTACAGTGCCCACTCGGGTCAATAGAAGGGTTAAATACACAATGTCAAAACTTCTGTAAGGCTGATGTAACAAGAAGCCATATCTTCTTCTTGGGAGTTTTCGGGATACGGGTTAATTAGGTAAAAGATTAACGGGATATTCCGAGAAAATTCATGGATATCGGATATTCAGAACAGATAACTAGATCTCTGATTATGAATAGAGCTAGAGGTCAGGGACGGAAATATAGGATAGCCCTCATGGGATTCGCTCCACTGAACCTCCTTGTTTGCAGGAGGATTGTAGGGCCTTCCTCATTGACGCAAGAAAAGTCACATGATTAGTAGCGAACGCGTGGGAAATACTCAGTTGACGCATCACTGAGTATCGAGCGATATTTGGACAACTGAGAACCAAAACAAAACTGGAAAAAATAAAATTGTGACTAAGCAACTTCGTTTACGGAGGTTTTCGCAATCAATTTCTAAGGGTTTCACCTTTCCATTTGGGTTGGTCAGTTCACAGACGTTTCTCATCTTTTCCTGCGAGTTGTTATGTTTTCCTTCGAGCGCGCCAGCAACTTCTATTTTTGTCTTTCCCAAGCCCCACCCCGTTTCGTTTTGGCTAGTTTACAGTCCCCAGTGCTTGCTTTATGTCTCGCTTGCACCTCGACGAACTGGAGAAAACATGAAGGGTCTGTGGACAAGCTATTGGGGTCAGGGTTTTTAAACTCCTTGGAAGAACTAGTCTTTTAGTGGTGCTGCCATTCTGAACAACGTAAGTGGTACTAATATTCTTTTTCACCTAAAATGTGCATTTTGTCGATCCGAAAACACTGAGCAGGCATTTAACCGTAGAAATCCCCAACTGTTTGATATAGATAGCTCACCTGAAAATTATTTCAAGAGGCACCCTACGGATCGTTTCATCGACAAATTGGCTGTTCCGAAGTCCGCAACTTTTCGGGATATGAGAAATTTAAATCCGTTATCTTCGTACTAATACAAAATGTCGTTTTGAGTACCAAAAAAAGACCTAAAGTTTTCGGAAAATGGACAAAAAGCCATTATAAATTAGAGAAGACTCAAGTTCTCCTGGTATGACCCCCAAAAGAGCTTTAAATTCATTTCATTAAATGCTGCTAGTGCAGTAGTTTACATTTCATCATTATTTTGTCATCTGCCTGGTTGTTTTTCGATTCTGCAATGACAGGTGTCTTCGTGTACGTATTTAAATTTCTTTAGAGTGCCGATCCATACCGGCTCTGTTATCACTTCATTTCTTCTACAGATCAGGTATAATTTTGCCTGATCAAGAAGGTCAATTAATATAAGTAAATATGTGAAGAAAAGATTGATCATCGCAGTTATACACATAACTTAAGCAGTTGTGAAATTAAAGCCTAAAAAAATTCAGACCTGAACGGGATTCGAACCCATGACCTCTGCGATACTTGTGCAGTGCTCTACCAACTGAGCTATCAAGCCAGCTGGGAGCTGGTCACATTCTGAGATCTTAATATGCCCGTAGACGGTGAAGAATGCAAGTAATATACGAAATATCATATATTTGAACTACGGAGAAAGATATGAAGACATGGTTGATCATCGCAGTTATGCACGCAACTTAAGCAGCTGTGAAATTAAAGCCTGAAAAACATTCAGGCCTGAACGGGATTCGAACCCATGACCTCTGCGATACCGGTGCAGTGCTCTACCAACTGAGCTATCAAGCTTAGTAAGCTGAGTGTATGAGCTAGTAGGTACTGAGCTATAAGTAAATGCGTCAAGTTTCCGTGTTTTGTTGTCAATGCGTTGTTTTCTGAAATTTAGTTTGAAGGAGAAAACGACTTAGGGGACTAAACGAGGACGTCGCGCGTTATTGTGGGTTATGTAGAGACCAGAACTAGTTACGTATTCGTCGAAAAATGAAAGGAATTGCACATTTATATGCCATGCATGGTACCAGCAAAAGAAAGCAAATGGCGTGTTGCTGTTGGATTGCGTATATTTCGAGGCTAGGAGAGCATATGACGACGAATATAGAATACAGCAGCACCATTTGGTCCCGTGATGTCTATTGCCTCACATCTTAGAGTAGATCTTGCTCAATCTGACTATAGGTATTATATGAACTTGATATTTACTGAAATGGCACCAGAGATAAATATTGACTGAACTGAATAGTAAAGAGCGCTCTTTATCACACAAACTGCACGACTTGAGTCCGAGAGTCGAGGATAATTTCTTCAGTTGAGTCTAGTTTTTCTTGACTTACAGGGATTAAGTCAGTGCTACAATTTCTCTTCAAATTTTACACTGATCAACGCCAAAGGTTTAACAGCAAGAATAGTCTATCGAGAGGGCAGTCTGTTACGAATACTTCGCAATTCGGCCAGCCATCCAAAATTTCGGTCTCCCAATCTGTGCCCCGGCCCCGGGGATAGACGCTAAGTGGTCATTTGGAAGAGAACCCCCGACCAGGTACAGGATAA
This sequence comes from Orbicella franksi, assembly GCF_964199315.1. Classification (NCBI taxonomy): domain Eukaryota; kingdom Metazoa; phylum Cnidaria; class Anthozoa; order Scleractinia; family Merulinidae; genus Orbicella; species Orbicella franksi. Next base: position 31,314,448 of record NC_138151.1, read on the forward strand.
AAATTAATTAATTCGTGTTTTGATACCTGTCCAACACGTTACGTTACTATTGCCAAACTAGCTAGCCTTCGGTAAAATTTCCAACGAAAATCGACAGCATTGCATGCAGGAAAGACTTTTAACAATAACATTTTTTTTCAAGAATCGTTGACTTATAGAGGAAAAACTCTTGAAAGGAAATCCAGTGGTTACACCTTTTTAAAATGGCATAAAAGCCTTTGCTCCTCCCTCATTTTTTTTTTTTTTTTTTGCGAAAACGTGAAGTGCACTGTTCTGAGTTTGTTTCTATCCCGCTCAGATTAATTCCATTTAGAGTTAGAGATCAACCATCCAAGGTCCATGGCAAATAATGTGTAGTGCGGAAATCTCAGATTTCCAGTTTTGCGACACAGTATTTTCAATTTTTGGGGTAATGTACGTTGCTAAGGGTATGGTATTTGACCTGGAAATAGTCTTCTACTTGTAACGAATTGTAAACTATTCGCGTGTTATGCTGATAAGTTCTGATAAATAAGGGGTCTGTTTTCGGCAAACGTGCGCAAGAATAGAAATATATTTCCTAAGAGTTGCACCGATAGTTTTGGCTAGACATCACGAGTAAAAGAGATTTCTACTCAATAGAAAACGTTCCTAACTAGTAATTTAAATAGGCGAAATTAATCGGTTAATTACCACTCGTTGATTGATCGTTATGTTTCAAGCCGTGGGCAACGTTTCTTGTGAAAGACGTGTAAAGCAAGTGTAAGTATCTGTGAGTAATGTATCAGTGGGGCCTTCAAATAACAGGTGTGCTATGTAGGCCGACTGAAGTACTATTTAAGCTAAGCCCAGCGCTATTCAGGCGCCGTGATACTTTGCAGTTTGATCAGTCATTTGTTCCCTTCCTGCCTCGTGAGACAAGAACTCATTTGTGTCACACATCATGTGAGTCGTCAGCTTGGGCAATTGCGGTGGTATCCCCCACAAATGCGCCCATTCCTGTTCGGAGCTGTTCTTTACTGTACAACTCGAGCTTCAACCTTCGTCTTGCTTTTGTAACTGAGTGCAAGATAGAAAGATGTGACTCACAGGATTAAATATCCTTTGGAATACGAGTAACCCCTTTGTCTTTTGAACGTATAAACGATAAAGAATTCTCGAGAGGAAAAAAAAGATCGCACGAGTGCGAGAAAGTCTCGCGCGATCTAGCTTGTCATAATGATGTTGAAAATAAATCATTCCCGAGGGGCAAGTAAAATGAATGTAACACGCACGAAAAAGAAAATCACTCAAAATCGTCATGTAACTGCGTCAGTGTATTTTACATTTTGATCAAAGATTTTACTTACAGTTCACAACAGGATGCAGAAATTAATTATACTGGGTCAGACAATACAACTCGCTTCTTAGGCGAGTTGTCATTTTGGATAGGGCTCTTGGCAGGAGAGGCAGGGGGGTCAGGAGTTTTCACTTTAGCAGGACTGGGTGACTTCTTAAATTGGTTATCCTGACTCAGAGGTCTAGAACTTGTTCTCTCTTGGACCTCTTGGGGGCTTGGTGTTCTTATAGCTTCCTGCTGGGGTGTTGGAGTTCTTGCTTTCTCTGGCACAACTTCTTGCTTAGGGCTTGGTGCCTTTTCTTCAGTGACCTCTGCAGCATTTTGCATGCCTGTAGACATTGCAGTAGTCTTCATGGTTTTTGTCCTGAGAGGAGCCTTTTCCATGTCCCATGTTCCGACAAACTCACCCCATGGACTTTTTGATGAGCGTGGGATTCCAGCCAAAATATGGCCGCGGTCATTACTGATGGGTTGTGTAAATCCCTCAAGAGTGGATGGCCTCTAGTGTAAAGAAAATGTTCCAATCATGAATTAAGGTGAGAAATTAAGTGCAGAGCAGAACAGATGACTGTCATCTCAGGTGAAATACTGTAGTTTTGTTCCTCTTGAGATACGTAACATCAAGAATAATTATTGTATAAATTTCAAGCATACAGAATACTCCTGAAGTGATGATGGGGGGTGGCAGCAGAGAGCTCAATGAATTAACAATTGAATTTAGCTCATGCTTTAGCATGCATCATCACGTCATGATGCCAGCAGGAATTTTAAAGAGCGTGAAAGATAAGAAGCACAAATAATTATGCGTCACAAACCCAACTATTGATTATTTTTAGTTAGAGGTCAATTGCCAGTGTTACCTCTCTGGCAGACTCTGTTTCTTTCGTAAGAACAGGTTGTTGTTGTTTAAATCTTAAAGAAATCATCAAAATATATTACTATGCTTTCTCTTTTGTTTTTATTACAATTCTTCATGCCTTAATTACCATTAATAGGAACGTTTTTAAAATTTCTTGCCATCTTTTGTTTCAAATGGCCAATCAACCTTGGCAACTTGCCACCTGTTTCAAATGCTCACTGGTTGAAAGTTTTGAAATTCCGGCCCCATGAGAGTGAATTTGACAATTTGACATCTCTGCCCTTGACAGTTCCCATGTTTTGATTGGCCTGTTCAAATAGAAGCCAGCAAAAAAATTGTAAAAAAAAAAATTCAAAATTTAAGCAAAACCTTTTCCAGTGGCAACAGCAAAAGGGTGCATTAAGCACCACAAATGTATTTAGGGTCTTTCTTACTTTTCAAGTCTATTTTTGCCACATACAATAGAGATCACTTCAATATTTCTTTAACTAGATTTTGTCAAGCATGAATATATATTCGTCTAACCTTTGCCCCAATCCCTCCCTGGCAAATTCCATTATGTCGTATCCCCTCCTTTTTCTCCTGCTCTCATAAGCAAGCTCAGCTGGACCCAATTGAGCACTAAGACCACTAAGGATTGTGGGTTCATCATCTCCTACCTTCCCATCTAACAACATGCAAAGAAATTTGGAGACTCAAAAAGGGCTCACAATGCATCACAGTGTTCACACAATGTCAAAGGAACTCGGAAGGTATGAAATCTCTCACAGGGTATGAAATGAGTTTACACAATAGTTATCATCATATGCTGGGAACAGGGCTCTAAGCTCATTTTTATCAGAAATCACCTTTTGGTGACTTCCTTTTGTAATGAGCCCACATTGAAATTGTTGGAAGCATAAGTTTTTGTCGCAACTATATTTTTTGTTGAGCAGTCTCAATTACTGCACAGGAATGTAAATAAAAGAAAAAAAGGAAAGGTAAGGAAAAAAAACATACAAAAAATGTGGTTGAATTCGTTTGGCTTACAGTAGCTTGTGATTTAGACCACAAAAAAATGTTCACTTGTTCATTAGCAATCAGCCTTTTGTACTACACTAGCTGAAAATTGCAACCTGTTAGGAAAATTTAGTCGCCAAATGCTTTTCACTCGTCATGGACCAAAATGGTGGCAGCTTGGAGCACTGGAGATGGAAGTATAAGGAAAGATGAATAGTTTTTGCCACCTTACGATAATGTGAGAGCTGCGCTCTTTCGGTTCTTGGTAATACTTTTTGATAGCTTAAACAATCAGTCGACGAGCCTGATCTGGAAGCGCGAGGTGATAAACAATAAACAAGAGGCTTAGTGCTGCATTTGTTATAATCATCTCATATCAATCATTGATCAAGTGCACATGTATGCAACTCTTGCTTAATACCCGGCAAATTTAAGTTATTAGCGCTTGCAGAACTCATTTTCATATTAACCTAAGGTCAAATGTTCATATTTTTTGGGGAAAACTGAGATTCATCAAACCAAAAAGAACAGTAGAATTCCATCATCAGAAGTTGACAATTTCTTTTTTATGGTGTGATATCTGGTGATGTTGTGTAATTTCTTGAAAAATCTTGTGATACTTCACAATAACTGGTGATGTGGTATATGATACTTTGTGATACGAGGTAGTAATGCGTTTTTCCTTGTGACTCCGTGTGATGCTGTGTGATGCACTGTGTGCCCGTGTGATTCATAAACCTTGCTGTGAGTGAGCATTGTGTGAAAATTATCTTGTTATAACCTGTTAGCCCATGTGATACTAAGTGACACTGTATGACCTTCTTCCAAATAATTGGTGATATCTTGTGTGAATCACATATTGCAAACAACGAATCCCCTGGATCCCCGGTCACAGTTCTAACCAATAGAAAGGGAAGGGTTAACGTAATTCAACCGACATGTGTTGGGTGCAAGCATGGTCTTGAACTTTCCAACATAACTCTTAGCATGTCTTTTTTCCTCCTTTGAAGTTTACCGCGCTTCACAGTCATTCCCTCAATGATATCCTTACTTTACCCAAACCGAGCATCAAGTGTAACTGTGTGAAATGCACGTATAATTTGAGGGACATTGTTGCCATTTGATAAAACAAAACACAAGACTGACCTCCTTAAACCGCTTCGTAATTTCCCAATTTTGCAACCGTTTAGCAGCAAATGCTTGTTCATACTGCAGAATGCAAAAGAACAGAAAAAATGTAGCAGTTAGCTTACATTTTAAAACTGGATCGCGAAGTGACCCGAGCCAGCTTCGGTCGATGCCGGTTGTTAAATTATATATGTCTACAAAGTACGGCCGCAAACGATGCCTTATAATAGCGGGTAGCTTAAGCTAAATATGCCGCAATTGAAATAACCTTTACCAACATTTACGCTTACGTTATTTAATCTTAAGCACTAGCCTTTCCAGAGAAGGTAACCATACCTGATTTGCGCTAAAATGTGTTGACATTTTCCCTTTCTGTCGAGGAGCTGATCCTGAGAGGACAATAATCTTTATAGTGGCAACAAGGTTGTTATGGCAACTCAAGGCTCGTCCACAAGCTCACTCGGCTTTCTGTCACATGACTAAAGTATATAATTGGTTGAAGTGAAGTTTTATAATGAATCAAAAATTACGCCGGCTAACAGCAAAGTTAAACTCTTTTAATCTCTTCAGAAGTCGGTAAGTGAAATATTAAGGGACTTATAAAGTGACTGATGTAGATGGCCAAATTTCCAGATCGAAAATGACCGCGATCTTGCGTTGCGAATTTACCGGTAACCCAGCTTATACAATCAAACGCATTTGCAGTCTTTCGAAGTCTTAATATTAAATTTAAAATTATACTTGTAAGTCTTACTGTGAAGGTTGTTAGGCTGTATTCTATTTGATTTTTTTAAGTAACTGAATTTCATTTTTCTACAGGTAGTCTCTGAACCGAAGTTCTGATTTATCTTCTACGCTTAACCCCTTTACAACCTTAAATTATTTCGCGAATGATGACGAACCCAGAGATGCAATTTCGTGCACATAGTCACAAAAAGATTCCTTACGGAATACGGTTCATTCAATGGATTGGACGCGATCGAACTCAAGCGTAAGTTTATTTTATCATTATATCGATATTTGTCGTTGTACCTTCGGTGTATCTCTGTTATTTATCAAGGATTTCATGTTTTGATGTTGTTATTTCCTCGTTCACAGATATCGTGGGTGGGTGCTTATTTTAACTTTCTTCGCGTACACATCTTACCACCTTTCACGAAAACCCATAAGTGTCGTGAAGGTAAGGATCGCAGAACTTTCATTAACGAAAGGTTGTTTTGTAGCAATGAAATACAGTGTAGCTCTGAAGTGCCTTTAAGTAAAGTAAATTAAAACCTTAAGTAAAGTGAAGTAAAACCTTTGGAAACTGTTCGCTCATGTCTCAGCTGTGCTCACATGTCACAGCTGTAGATCGGCCGTGTAACTTCACATGGTGAGTTAAGTCATTCGCCGGCCGGCTTGAAAATGCACGATTATTACATTGGAACTAGAATTGTATGTGCTTAACATGTTCAGAAACAAGGAATCATTTCTTTCTCAGCAGTGTTTTGTATCAAATCAAAGCATATATTAAGATGTCTGCTGGAAAATATTCTTGGAAAATCTGTTCCAACAAGCATTTACAGAATTTCTTTCTCACAAATTTCCTCTTGATTACATAATCAGTAATGCGGCTGATACTCTCTCCAATATTACATTATCATAAAATTTAAATCAAATCAAAGCATACATAAAGATGTTTGTTGGAAATTGTTCTTGGAAAAATTTGTTCCAGCAAGCATTAACAGGATTTCTTTCTCACAGATTTCCAGCTGATTAATTACATTATCAGTAATGCAGGCTGATGCCGTATCCATTACGTTATGATCATTAATGCTGGGTTCTTACCAACTGAGAGCGCGGACAGAGGCAAAATGAACTTGCGTAATTTTCTGTTACCTATGTTCCGCCACTTCTTAGTCATGAATTTGTAACTTAAGCAATATGCAAAATAGTCTGGGAATTCACAGAAATAGGACTTGATTCAATTGTAGTGCAGAATAAGGCTGAATATTTACATTTGCTATCCTGTTGTCCTGCAAACTCTTGCACGGGCATGTATGAACATGACACAAACTATTGAATGGCCATTATCTGCATTAACATAAGTTTTTCTGCAAAGATATATTTGTATCAAATGATTCAATGCTTTTATTGTGATAGTCTAAGTTTTGTAAAAGCGTTTAGATTCGTCTGAGCATTGCAGTTCAACTTTATTGTGCATATGCAGTGCATCATTTGTTAAAAAAAATATACAAATTTATGTCATGCTGCTTTCAGGAAAAGAAAGTGTGATATTGCAGCATTTGCATCATGTTACAGATATGTGCACTTGAAAAACAAGAGTATAGCATGCCACATGTTAAATGGAAAACAAAAGAATCTTGCTACTGTTGTTTGCAAAAATCTAGGAAAACTCGTGCATCACATTTGGTGTTTCAAAGTCTTACTGGAAGAGGATGAAGCAAATAATTCCTTTGCCTTAACTTCATGCAAAGCAATCATACATGTAAATTACATTTTCAATTGCTCAGCCCAGGTACAATCTGCAGTCATCCTAAAATTGTGCTGTTTGACCTGTGACTATCACAGTAGAGTTGTCAAACAACCTTTCACATGATAAGCTTTGACTCTCAAAACACTTCTGCTCCTTAGCTTGTGGTCATGCCATGACCATAGAACTTAGAATTTGCAATATATTAACAACTGAGGTGGTATCCGCTATAAACCTGGTTGTTTTTTGGAGGTCCCTTCACTGCGTTTTTTTTAGTGCTGTGAGTTTTTATTATTATTTACGGTGTAGCAAATAAAAGATGATGTTGATGTTTATGATGAGATAATGAAGAGGCCTGGTCACAGTATTATTTTAATAGAGAATATTCTGTTTATTTTTATTAGATGAGAATGGACAGGTAAATTCAAGACAGGAAATTTATTCAGTTTAATTTCTTGCGTTTCCTTGTTTTGTTTAAAGGGAACACTGAATCCAAATTGTTCTGCTAAAGCAACTTGCCATGGCTGGAAACCTTTTGGTAAGTTTGCGTATTATATACATATATATTGTATATGTTAATGCTTTTAATTAGGTAATTTAATTAAGTCGCATATGGCAGGAAGTATTTTTAGTAAATAGTGCCTTGTTGTTGTAAAATAGAATTGAATTAAGGGTAAAAAAAAAGCATAATTTTAAGTATTGCAATTGAAAACATGTGATCCAAGACTTACACCTGTAAACAATTGAATGGGTTGGTTTAAACCTTTCCAAGAGAACAACTTGGGCAAATTAAAGTATTTTCCCTCAAAAGTGCTAGAATGTGTTTCTGCTTGATAGCTTGTGGTCTTCAGTTTAAAAGGAGAATGTTGTCTTTTTCTGCTTGTTTTGCTTTGTTTCTGAGGAAAATGCAAAATAATAAAGCTGTAATTTTTAGTCTGCTACAATAGCATCTTGTTTGGATGGGGTTGGTTGCTCTTAACATTTGATAACAGTTATTAAAAGTGGTTTTCAATTGAGTGCTGTAAGACCAAAATCAAAATAACTCTTAGTTAATCACAAATAACTCAGACAATCTGGCAGTTTTAATCAATCAAAACTTGAGGCAAATACATGCAGCTGATGCGAGGGCAGTTTTTTAGGCCAATTGCTTAACATAGTAATGCAAATCCAGAGTAACTCTCCTCAAGTGAAATCTACTTGTATAAAGGAACAGTAAACAACTGCTCATTCCATGAATATTTAGAAGATAAGTACCTCATGTCTTTTTCTGCTTTGTCTGAATTGCTGTAAGTTGTCTTCCTTTTTGTACTTTTCTTTAGAATGAAGGAAATTTTTGTGGAACACTTTTTTACATAGATCTACGTCTACATATAGACCTGCATCTACATAAATTTACATTCGTCACAGCTACATGTAGGTTGAGTCAGTAAAATCTCAAGATGACACACCAAGTGTAAAAAACTTTTTTTTTTGCTGGGCTGGATTGCCATCTAGTGTGAATGGAAATATTCCTAAACATGTAGTCGCTTCATGCAACAGAATCTGGGATAAGTTGCCAACAGGCTTGCTGTATGAGCCATTAGCCTGACGCAGACTTAACCTATGTGTATTAAGACTTGTCATCAGGGATTTTTGATTAATTAATTAATTAATTAATTAATTAAGTAGTTAATTAGTTAATTAATTAATCATGTTTACTTAATTGTTAACATTTTCTTCATTGGATTAATCACATAAATTTATATCTCTTATATGACCAGATTCCGATGATGGAGATGAGTTACTTGGAGCATTAGACTTGGCATTTCTATTCTCCTATGCTGTCGGCATGTTTTTCAGGTACTGTAGATTCTAATAATCAGTGTCAGAGTCACAAGTGGTGAGTCACAAGTGGTGTGGTCTTGCTTCAAGCCAAACTCTTGTTGATTAAAACCAAAGAAAAATTATAATCATTATCACATAGAATAAAGAGCAGAAAAGTTGTTAGTGCTCAGGGATTAATAAATTAAATTTAATAACTTTAGCTCCTGGAGAGTAAACATAAAAAATTGCATGATTCAGAATTGTCGGGCTGAGGAGTTGGCCAAGTGAAAGCATGGGTCTGGTCACTGACAAAACAACAATAAACCACAAGGTTCATTATCCATTGCTCCATTTCCAGACTAGTGACTGTAACTTGTAGTTATTTACAGATTTGCTAGGGCTGTCACTGTCTTTCTGGGTCATAATGCAGTGATATCATATCTCAGACTGCTGTTTTGAATGGAAGCTTCTTGATAACATTGTCCTTGTTGATTTTTTTCTGCAGTGGTTTTGTCGCTGAACACATGGACCTGCGGCATTTTCTTACACTTGGCATGCTTTCAAGTGGTCTCATGTCTGTGTTTTTTGGTTTGGGATATTTCTGGAAATTTCACAATTTTGCTTATTTTGTGACTATCCAGGTAATTATTATGCAGCAAATTCTGTATGCTGATAATAAACTGTTGCAATACATGTTAGAATTTATCTGTGATCATAAAAGGCTACCCCAGCAGAAGAACAAACAACTCTGTGATTGATTAGTGGTTGTATCAGATGGCTTTTGTGAGGGGGATGGGCTGGGGGCAGGGAAGGGTAACAGACTATACATGTAACTACTGCAATAGTATTACCCGTGTACAAGTTAGCCTTTAATAAACTAAAAGTCAGCCCAGCACTTATACACAAGTCATACACAAGGAGCTGACCAGATACTGGTCCAGTGATTAATTAATTGTAAATATTTTGGGAGACCTGGCTGGGAAGGAATTAATTATTTGTTAACTGGATTGAGCTATACATTTTATTTTAATTGCTAAGGGCATTAATTGATAACCAGTATTTCATTTTTCTCTTTATTATTTTATCAGGTGTTCTCAGGATTTTTCCAGGTGTGTACATGTAGAGCTTTAAATTTTGAGACTTGTTAATTGGAATTGCCATTATTTTAATAATTAGAGAGTGATCAACATGTGCATGTTTTCCTTCATAGTTACATAATGAAACAACAGCTATTAGTGATTCTCCAAAAGAAGCTTGTGATTAATTTTCATAGAGCTCTGCTGTAAATGAATGTGTTGAGTATTCTCACAAGCCAGTTGATCTTGTACTTATTGGAATGATTATCTGTTTTCACCAGAGCTCTGGCTGGCCTAGTGTTGTTGAGTGTGTTGGAAATTGGTTTGGAAAAGGAAGGTAAACATCATTCAATCTGTTTTAAATGAGCAAATTCCTGTCTCTTCTTGGCTGTTTTATAAAGTTCCGAAGATGATAAAGGAAATGCTACTCACAGATAGACTGAACTGGCCTACAGCGCCAGACAAAGTACTAGCAGCTTTACTTTGAATTCGTTCTCTGGACATTTTCCACCCAATTCATAAACCAACACCCCAAATTCCAGCTCAATTTTGTGTGTGTCTGGATCCCTGATTAGTAAGCCCTTTAGGCTAGCCAGAAGCTTGACGCGTCACTAAAAGTTATGTTTATTTTATTTTTTATTTTCTCCAGGCGTGGCTTGATAATGGGAATATGGAATTCTCACACATCTGTAGGCAATATCCTCGGGTCTGCTATAGCTGGTGTATGGGCAAGCAGCGAGTGGTAAGGGATAACTCTATGACTTGTGCATTATAAACAATTGCCTCCATAGTTAAGCTTCTCAAAAAGTAAAAGAAGCGGAGTTGGAAACTAAATTTAGACAGCACTCATTACTCGGGCGAGTTTTCAGTATCTCATAATCATGGATGCCCAGCTTGCCATTTCGTGTTGAGCTTTCTTTTTCTGGTCCATTTATGAGATGCCTCCTTAGGATTGCTGATTGACTTTACTGCTTTATCCTTGTTTTTATCATCAACTTTTGGCACTCCTTGCAAATTTTCCACATTTTGTAATCAATTAATGATTAGAATTTAAAATCTTTGATTCCCACAGGGGATATTCATTCATTGTACCTGGATGTATCATCGGTGGAATGGCTATAATTGTATTCTTATTCCTTGTTGTAGGTAAGCACTCTGTGTAATCTACCTCAATATTACCGTTACTATTCCTGTTCTTTCACTTGGTAACAACAGACTCAACAAAGATTACAGATTGAACTGTTATGTAGTTTTTTGTTGGTTATGCAGTAAGGTAGTGCATTCTCAGTAAGGTATTGCTGCAGCATTACTTAGCCTGCGAGCAGGCTCACCTTTGAGTCACGCGCATGAGTAGTGAAGAAGTAAGAAGTGATAGAGTTATTAGAGTTAAGGACATTTTTAAATGTATTGCTCTGTTTCAAGTTGCAATTTCTTTCCTTCATTAGTAACTTTGCTCAAATTAAAACTTGAATGTTTCTACAGACGGTCAGCATGACATTACATGTGACTGGAAACTGTTGGGCAACGTTGAAAGTTCATCGCTTGAGTTATTATGCTCTTGGGAAGTTTGTAGATCAAAGAACACTCAAGAAGCTTCCTTCATGCTTGAATCTACTCATGATGCACTCTAATTGTTAAACAATTGAAAAAAGAAAAAAAAAATATTGAATTAACTTTGAACCTATTTTTCAGCAACTTTCAAAACTGATGTTAAAAGAGATCATGAACAATAAACTGATGTGAAAAGAAATCATGAACAGTAAATCAATAAGGAGAATCAGTCTCTTTTGTAATCAATGTTTTCAAATTAATTTCTTTTGTCTGTTGTCAGATCCTAGTCACGTGGGTTGCACATCTCCCCATCAACACAATGACGTACAGGTATGTTACCTGATATTTTTTTCTAGGCCTACTTTATTTTTGCAGTTGCCTAAGGTGCATGCATCTTGAAATGATTTGTGTGATGTGTTGTAACTTTATGAAGCATTAACCAGCTGCCTCACAGGTGGGTGCCTGGGGTGTACAGGGGATTCCACTGTGTCCAGCTCGTCCTCAGATAGAATACTGCCCCCGATGGCTAGCAAATCTCCACAACCCAGCCATGAACCTCCATGCCAGGCACCCATCAACACTGATCAATATTGAAAAAAACAGAGGGTGGGGTGGGGTGGAGGAATACTTGAGAACAACTGCGACAACACCACTCGGGACCACTGACAAACAACCACTACAAAAATGCTTGAGAACTCGAGCCTTAGCGTAGTTGGATGTTCCATTTGAGTCTGCACTTGTGAGACTGACTGCTGACTGGAAGAGCCTGCTAAGGTTAGGGTGGTTAGCTTTCAATACGTAGCCTTAATGTAGTTGCACATTCCATGTGAGCCTGCACTTGTTAGATTGACCACTGACTGGAAGAGCCTGCTACATTGTAAGCTGATAGCAGTTAGCTTTGGTAAATTGTCATTTTAGTAGATTTATTTTTTTTATGCTCTGTGTTATTCTTCTTTTTTTAGCCTCTTCCTGTTGATTCTGATTCTTCATATAGTACAGAAGTTGTTTTTAGCGAGGTAAGACTTTTATAACCAGAAGCTGTGTTCCCAGTATTATTCAGTTTTGAGTTTGAATAATCTCAAACTACGCAAAACATAGGCAATGAGAATCATTTTTAGACAACAAAAGTTAATACCTCTGTTAACTTTTAATCCTGGGTTAGCATTAACCGGCTTTCGAACAACCCGGTCCTGGACATTAAGGTTCACATTGAAGTACATTTCATTCTTGTTCCCAAAATACCCACATGTGTTTTGATCAGTGGTTGCCAAAAACCATTGACATTCTGGACAAAGTCCAAAACCAGAGCTAGAAATGATCCTCGTTTGAGTTTGATTATGAGCTCCATACTGGTTACTGAATATATTCGTAGAGCTAGCAATTGCTGTTGTTAATGCTGGTTCACTCACAGAGGTTGCAATTCATGGTGCCACCACCAAAGGGATAGTGGCCTCCAGTTCTGGAAGATTGTGTGCATATGGTCACTCTACATGGCTGAGGGACCATCATAAATGGAACAGCTTAAGTAATGCTGGTTCTTACCACAAAAAATGCTTTGCGAGGGTGTGATACTGACCTAAATAAAGCCTTCTACTTCTAGATTCAACTTCAAGCTTTAATTATTTATAATTAATAGTCGAATAGAGATAAGTATCAGTATTAGTACATGTATTGAAAAGGCGCTTGATGTAAAAGGGATTAGAACGAAGTAACTCGTTTAGAGTGACATGTTGTTTAGTTCTGACTGCCAATGCTCTTGCTGTTTGCAGACTGACAAATTGAAGAAAGAAGATATTTTAAAAGAGCCATATGCATTCAAATCACAACCAATTAATGTCAAAAGAAAGGTAGGTGTCAATAATATATTTATTAAATGTAGTAAATTCCAAAGTACTGAGGGCTTTTACTTAGTTCTTAAATCCGATGGATGTCTCAATACATGTGTAGATTAAAGCATAATTTGATATTTAATTTAAAATTTAAGTGGAACTTAGGTATAATGTAAAACTGCAGGGTGTTAAAATAGTGAACTCCATCTCAAGGTAACTTTAATTTAGCGCACAGGATGCTAAATAATATTAGGCTATGGAGTGAAAAGGAGGACATTTATTGGAAACAGGCTGGTTTTCCATGTAATCTATTTAATCTTCTTCTGTCTAATGTAACTGGTTTGTAAATAGAAAATACCAGCTCCAATGAAGATTTAAATCTCATCAATTGAATGTCTGCACAGTACAGTGACTGTTGTTGTTGTTGTTGTTGTTCATTTCAGTTACCACATGAGTCACATGAGTCATCGTCATCATCATCAGCTTCATCTTCATCGTCAGTACTTCCATCAGATGACTCAGTAGAAGTTAACGCTGTCAGTTTCTGGAGAGCGGTTCTTATACCAGTGAGTCGGATTAGTGATGTTTTGTCTTTTGCAGAGAGAGTTGGGAGGGATGCTGAGGGTTATCTCCAAGGCCACTAATCCCCTTTCTAAGGTGCTTGCGTTATGATGAGGTGCAAACAATAAGCTTCCTTTGGTTATTTAAGAAGTTTGACTCAGTGAATTCAGCTTTCTCAGGGTTGAGGTTTTGGGGTGGAACATGTACGTGTATGTGTTGCTTATCATGGTTCCATGTAAATCAAGATCTTTTTGAGTGATACTACAGTCAAAGCTCTGCACAAGATCAACAGCCACCTTGGGGACAGAGGGAAGTGGCAGTTTTAGAGAAACTACTCATTAATTTCATTGACATCAGTGATGTTGTAAATTGATTGGTTACATCTGATTGATAGTATCTTCCTGGAGATGACATTTGAAGAAGGAATGTTGGGGGAGGGGAAGGGGGTGTGGGGGGTCTTTCCTCAATGGTGATTCTTGTTGGAAAGTCAGTGGTTAAGAAAGGATAACATCTTAATTAACTAGCGCAACATATTTGCTTTATATTTAATGACCTTCCTTGCGAATCACAGTAATTGTATTCATAATAATTATGAAAGCGCACTGGATTAGGGATTGTCTTTAGCTCTTCAATAATATTATTTTTATGTGCAAAACATTGTCCGTCATGCAAAGGAAATGAATATTAAAGTGTACCATTTTTTTGCTTCAGGGGGTGATTGAGTATTCATTGTGCTTGTTCTTCGCTAAACTGGTTAGCTACACTTTCCTTTTCTGGCTCCCATATTATATTGAAAATACAAGTAAGTAACTCCATATTAATTAGCAATGTTATGTAATAAGTTTGCTACCAGTTAATAAGTTAACATATTCCACTCCTCCATCTGTCAATTAGTTACTGTAGTCTGTCCCCCTGTTTGCCCATCTGTCTTTTTTTCCTGTGAGTTATTTTTCTTTGTTTGTCATAGTGAGAGGAGAGTGCAAGAGTGACTCAACCCCCACCCCCTGTGTTGTGGCTCCTTCATATCCCCTGTGGTTAATCTTTTGCTCATCCTCTCAACGGAGTCCAGATAAAATAGAGGGTGTGTGGGTGGACTATCATTGAGCAGTCATGAACTTTTTTCTGAATCACTTAATAGTTGATATTTTTTTCTTTCCCAGGTATTGGTGGTGTCAAGTATGGTGCTACAACATCAGCAGATTTGTCCACTCTGTTTGATGCAGGAGGAATAATAGGTATGTGGCATCTACCTGACTGTTAGTTGGACTATTAAAATTGTAGTTTTTGTGCTTGTTGGTTAAAGAACTCGAAAAATGGAAGCCAAGATATTCCACTGCAGCCAATGAAATGCTTTCTGGTTGGCATCTCTTCTGTGTGTCTGTGTGTCGGTCTGTCTGTCTCTCACTTCCTGCCTGCCTGTGTCTGTCTGTCTTGTCTGAAGATCACTTTCAATTAATTCAACTCAATTCAGGTCTTTATTTACACTGTAAAGGGCATTTACACATATTATATATGGTAACCTAAATTGTTATGGTAACACTTCAACAGAAGTTGTTTTCAGCAAGGTAACAGTCCAAGCTCGTTTTTTAAGGTGTCCTATCCTTCAACTGTGCCCCTTTGGTTGGATTTAATTTGTTACCAGCCTCTCTGTCAGAGTCATTCTATGAAAACCCATTTTCAACATGTATATTCTCCTCAGTTTTTCTACCCTTTTGTATAGTAGTTACTACAGCTGTGGTTGGGAGAATTTGGTGGAATATCAAGGATTAAAAGCTGCGTGTGTTCTTTTCTTTATTGGTTTGTAGGAGGGATTCTTGCAGGATATATTTCTGACAAAACGAATTGCAGTGGCATTACTGTTGTAGTCATGTTGTTTGGTGCAGGACCAATGGTGAGTTTTTGGTTCTTTTAATAGATTTTGTTGAACTAGCGCCACGTCCTTATGGGGGAAATATTGCTCGGGGGCTTCTGTCAGCAGGTTTATGGTCTGGGTGACAGGGGAGGTCCATAAAGTGTCCAAGAAAACAGTGAGTCCAGTATTCCCCAATACAGACTGAACAAGCTGGTTCAATTAAATAAAGAATGTATTATAATATATGACTTTTTTAAAGCTCTGTTGATAGATCTTACATATCTATTGTCCTCCATGACACATGTGATAAAGGGCATGTGTTTTTGTATTTTGGATTACTTTTTTTCAAGTTTATCTGAATTATCTGCCAGACATGATGGAAAATGATTTCTACTAAACAACAAAACAAACTATTTCTTTGATACACTGGTTTGAACAGGCAATTTGCAGAAACCTATTCCGAGCAATCCATCATACCAGGTCATATTGCAAACTTTGGACCACTCTTGGTATCAACCAGAATTGTCCTTTTCATCTCGGACCAGTTTCACATGTAATGATAAGACCTACGCCAGGCATAACCATGGCAACGATACTGAAGACTTCATGTTAGAACTAAAGAATTTGAGAGCATCTCACAAGATTTTTATCGGCTTCATCCATGAAGTACACACCCAATTTGTTATAGAATTTACCTGTGGACTTTATGAACCCAGTTTTTACCTCTCCTCCTCTTGTGAAACACTCATTGAAGAAATCCTTTGTCGGAAACATGGAAACTACATGCATTGGTAATTGATCTGTAAGAAAATGTATCATGACATGTAATTAGTTGTTCACAAAACATATGAAAGTTTTTTTGGCTAATGAGAGATTAGGTAACTTTCCACTTCTAGATGTTATTTGAATACTAAGTGCTTTGATTTCCTTTCAGCTCTTTATTTATAGATTCTTTGCCAATGCCAACCTCCATATGAATATTTGTAAGTATTTATTTGTGTTCATTGTACTTTGGCCCTTAGTGTTGCTATACACTTCAGAGCAGCTTTTGATGGAGGCAGTCTTGAAGGTGTTCTTTAAATGCTGTAGGTAACTCCTTATTTATGTCTGGGCCTTAACCCCTGCGTCAAATATTTATATACACTCATAGGTAACAAATGTTTTGACACGTTTCACGCTTGTGTGAGAATGGGGGATTGGCTGTTAAAACTCTTTATAAACCCAGCCAAGAAACCTAATGCAGGCAAGGACCCCCAGTAGACAGTGTTGTCTTCTCAATTTCCCTGCTGACTGACAATCTATTTCTGGTCGCAGTTTTGATGATGTTGACTGGAGTTCTGGTAAATGGCCCTTACGCTTTAATCACAACAGCAGTGTCAGCTAACCTGGTAAGTCCTTCATACAATTTCAGTTTTAAGAACTTAAAAGCGCTTTGTTAATGTGCTAAGATATCATGTGTTATATCTGCAGGGAACACATCCATGTCTTCAAGGAAATACAAAAGCCATGGCCACAGTCACAGCTATTATCGATGGAACTGGATCTATGGGTGAGGAATTACATGTTACAGAGTTATCATGTTTAGGTGTTTTCTTCGTTCGCTGTATTAAAAGTGAAGCCAAAGTTCTCACTGGCCTCAGAGAGTTAACCAATCAGAGTCGGACGTCAGAACACGTGAGCGGTGTAAAGCGCGGGAAAAATCACGAGAACAAAATCGCCATCGGTGTCGTCTTGCATCTGATTACCTGCAAACAATACGTCTTAGCATTGATTGGCTAAAGTAGGCTACACGAATTTGTTCGACCATTTACAGAGCTCAGCAAACGAAGACCTAAGCAAGTTTCAAAGTTTAACACTTAAAATTTGAGAAATAATTTCTCGTTTTGATTGGTGTTGCACTGGCTTTTGACTTCTAGAACAGTTTTGCTTAGAATGGCCTATCTCTGAACCATCAAAATTTGTTTTCATAAATTGGTTGACGATGGAACCCAGAGACAAGTCGTTGAAATTTCCAGTTGGTTGGGGGTCCTCTTACTTCTGGGGAGAAACGAGTCTAGAGTTTCGTTCAAACAACTTTCTTTTCCTCTGCTACTTTGTAGGTGCTGCTCTTGGACCGCTTTTGACGGGTATTATCTCGCCTACGGTATGTAAACTGATTATTGCAGAAGTTCTCCTAACTGGGCTCTGTATACTGCTAACGGCTTCAGTTGGGAGAATTTGTGTGAAAAATACACTCTAGTGTTCTCTCTGCAGTGTACAAAATACAACCAATAAAGTTAACGTATGTCAGAAAAGGCCTGTGTGCCCAAAACATCGACCTGTAGAACTGCTAACTTGAGCTTGATTGGCAATTAATTTCTCCTTACAAAAACAACACATTATTAAGCAGTCAGGCATGAGAATTAACAAAATGATGGTACTATCTCGACGTAACAACCATTTCTCAGAGCTAATAATGTAGCATGGGACAGTTATAGTACCTAGAAGGGAGAATTGAGAGTTTGATGTCGGCAGGGGTTTTTTATTTATGTTAGAGGACAAGCACTGTTGGGCATTAAACTTAAACAACGTGGTCTTGTACTTGTTTTGTTTCCAGGGTTGGGACAACGTATTTTTCATGCTGATTGGAGCTGATGTTTTAGCAGCTATTGTAAGTAGAGTAGAAGGTGATTGCTTTGTTTTTCTTTATCTGGCTTTAACTCCTCGAGCTTGCGAAATTATGTTATGTCATTTTCGACCGTCCACCAGTACAAATCGCTTCAAAAAGCCGTTAACATACGTTAGACTTAAAGTTACCTCACATAATAAGCTTTTAAAGGGTCAATTCTTAAACTACATTCGAGAAAAAGTAACACATGAAGCGAAATTTCGAGGAAACGACGAAACGTCTGGTCGCCATTCGTGTTAAAAGATGAGAGAATGTTGCTGTCAAAGCATAAGCCAGAACCGGTACGACTTACACACTACAAAATATCAAGAACATACAGTTTTGGTCTCCAGGCTATCACATCCAAGCTGTAATGCGTGCGAAAGAGGCGCTATAACGCGCGAAGTACACGCCTTAACGAGGACCATAAACCACGCGTCATCCCGAACAGAACACACGACTTGGACGACAGCTTTGTTCAGTTTGCAACGAAACTGCTGTTACTGATTTCATTGTTTTGTCTTTTACAGCTCCTCGGCAGACAAGTCTGGTTTGAAATAACGAACAACTGTATACGAGAAAGGTGAGTGGTACAGACGAGACTCGTCGCAAAATTGTAACGGGCGGAGACAGGTGGCTTACAACTTGTTCACCTCTCTCTGTGCTCGCAGACTTGTGAGGGAGAAATTTCTGCTACCCTTCAGAGGTCCCCTTGTCGTGTTCATTTCATCCTGTACTCCTCCCCACGACCATTTTATTTAGAACAGAACACTAGCTTAATTGTGCAATATCTTCTTTTGCGAAGAGTTTATCGAATTTTGCTTCGTATATTTAGCAGTTTTCTTAACCTGTTTTTTTGCCCTTTGCTTCGTTGTTTCTACAGAAAACGAACTCGCTTGGCGTATTTGGAGTCTGGAGAGGCTCGTTCAACAAATGGAGAAACGCCGTGCTCAGAACAAGAACAACGGCTAAGCGAGCAAGAGCCACTCCTATACAGTAGCTAATACAGAGCGAAGAAGAAAAGAAGAAAATGGATTTAGTTACAAGTTATAGTAGAGATTTGTAAGTCGGAGAATTTCTTTTTTCAATTAAGCGTTTGGCTTAACATTGCGTTACTCAGGGAGATACTTTCGTGACTAACACCAAAGACATCAAACCGACCAGTCACGGAACTGTTCAACCAATCAGAGTTTAAAGCAGACATGTGAAGCCGCTCTGAAGGGCGGGAAAGGTCGCGCGAGGTTGATGACCTGATTGGTCGGGACGATTCCGTGATTGGTTGGAAAACTCTTTGCAAGTTTATTGAAGTAGATATGACAAAGTGAAGCAAACAAATGTTGTTAGATCTTGCTGGCTCGCTTTGTCGTTAACTAAACGCTGATGTTTTCATGTGAAAGCCATTTTGACTAAAGAAAATCTCAGCGGTGATTTAAAGATGTCACAGGCATCCAATCCTCCGTAGGAAAAAAGATGGCGACTGGTACATTTACCCATAGTTCTTAGCGCAAGAAAACCTTAACGCTCATAAAAACGTGCAGAAAAGTTATAAAATCTTCAAACCTAGGCTGCACAATGTCCTCAGCACAGGAACAAATATTGTAAAAATTTGGCTTTCTTCGTGCCATATAGGCTGTGTTAGGTTCGCAAGGTATTGTGGTAAAATGTACAGCCGCCATCTTTTTTCCTACGGTGGATTGGTGCTTGCATGAGTGAAATCCAGGGAAATAATGAAAATATTGGGAGTTCGAGGGAAATTATTATATTATTATAAATGAAAGATTTACGAAGGAAATTTGCAAATTTTGTGAGAACTTTGTAACCCGTGTTCGCGGCGAATTCGATTTATGCGAGATCGACGGAACTTCCTGCATTTTGGTTTTCAAACAGTGAAGGCAATATAGATTATATGATGTTGATGTCAATAGTACAATACCGAAACAACTTATTAGCGTTTGAGCCATTTTTTTATTTTATCGAAATAATTCATTCACGCCGTTCATCACATTGGTACCTGCCATTGTGTAATGTAATGTCAAGACATTATTTTAATGTAGCTGTCAGTTTGGTTTTTCTTCGTAGGTTCGTATTTTTTTTTTTTTCAATAGGTGACGCTATTTAAGGTGATTTTGTTTCAGTAAATCGATCGAAACGTTGAAAATGTTGACGGAAATTCCAAAAAGTGATTTCTGGCTGGCCAACAGGATAAAGCTTAGGTCAGTTGTACAGAAGCGTGGTTCGTAATACTCGGACATAAAGTTCGTTTGTTCAAAAACTTATTAGTAATCAGAGCAGCTACTGAAGAATCGTCAACATAATAGCGTGACAGGTAGTATTAGCTATACGTTTGACCTCCGAGAAGTAGCTTTTCTGCCCTTCTCGAAAATACTTTCCCTTAGCTCCGATACTTTAGACTTCCGAGAAGGAACTTTTCTGCCCTTCCTGAAAATAGCTTCCCACACCTCCGAAGAAATTGCACTCGCAAGCAATCTTCTTAACAATTTTTAAGACCGCCCTCCCCCTTCCCATTTGTATAATTTGTTTTAACTAGGAAGATGTTGTCCAGGTTACAGATAGTGAACGTTGAGTTGAGGGCCGTAGAAAGGAGTCAAGTATTAGCTATTTGTAAATCAATAATTTATTATCCAAATAAGTATAATTAATGTTATATTGAAAGTCATTTTATTCGCGAGGTATTTTCAATTTTGGGTGGGATGGATTCATAGTATTTTTATATATTTTAAAGGAGACTGATTTTTACCAAAACTGTTGAGTAGCGTAACGTTGCCCCTTGGTTTAATAAAAAGAGGAATTAACTTGAGCTTGTTTTAGCCTTCTCGATCCTGTCTTTCTCAAACATGGCGGCCTTGAGCGTGTTAGTTACATCCTCGTTTTCTTGCTTGATGTCAATTGGTCGGTCCCCGCTGTTGTCCCGGATGTAGAGATCAGCATTGGCTTTCACAAGTAGTTTTGTGAACTTGCTGTCGTGCCGCTGTACACACATGTGTAACGGGGTCTCGTGGGTGTCCTCTGAAAACAAGATAAACAAGTTTGTATTCAATTTGCCATTTTCATAACGAAAAGAAATCTGGGGTGATCCAAGAAACCGTTCGACGAGCAACTGCGAGATGAGACTCGCCCCAGTTTTCTTCGCGTTTCGAGAGGGGCGGAAACCCGGTTGCGTGTATGGGGTGAATCTTTGCATCTTACGTTTAATAGTGTTGTTTAGGCCATTGTCGTACATGAACTTATGACGTTTTTGTTCAATAATCTCCCTGCGTGTGGGAAGAATCGATTTTCATGTCGGAAGTAAACAAAAGTGCCAAGGATTTTGTTGGAAGGTTCTTGGTCCGTGCATAATCTTTTCTTTGCGCTCACGTGCTTTGGCTAAGTTATGCAGCCGTAAACTGTCTACGACTTTCTATTGTTAAGAGAAGATGAAGGACCATTCCTCAGTTTATTTTAGGATCACTTTTGGATTCAGAGGGTCTAGAATAATATGAAAATATGAAGTACATAAATTGTGCCCAATCATGTACAAGGTGTTTTAGCAGTCAAGTTGGAGTTAACGGTTTTCCGAGAGTGCACCTCGAGGAAAACTGTGAGCGTAGAGGAACAGATATCCGAGCATATTTTCGCGCCAAATGCAGGCTATTGTGTTTCTTATCCTTCAAATATTTTTCGCAACACGCGCAGTTTTGAAAATTGGGGAATATCTGAGGCCGCCACTCAGGTCCTAGATGAGCTTCGTATGAATTTTACCAGTGGTGTATTTGAATGAATGAATGAATGAATAAAAGACTTCATTAAAGTGTTAAGAGTATTTAGCTTTAAAAAAACTAATTGGGGACACTATTTACACAATCCAGTAAACAACTCGTGTTTGTATAACAAATTCTTAAAATCATTGCTTTTTAACAAAACAACTAACCTGATATGGCGTTAACGTTTGCGCCGTTAGCCACGAGTATTCTGCCAATTTCTACTTTTCCACAGCGCGCCGCGTGATGAAGAGGAGTGCACCCTTTTAGCGACAGCGCGTCCACGTTAGCACCGTATCTTAGCAACAATTCCGCTCCTTTTTCACAGCCCTGTCTCGCTGCTAAATGTAAGGGAGTAAAAGATCGTGGGCCGGCGTGAATCTCCGTGTCTGCGCCCTTTCTCAAAAGGGCCCTGAGGACTCTTATTTGCCCAGCTTCTGCAGCGTAGTGTAATAAGGTGCGCTTGGGTTCCTTGTATCTTCTATTGATATCTATTCCTTGTTTCATGAGTTCTTTAAGGTATGTTGAGTGACCACACACTGCACAAAAGTATGCGGGGGTCAAGCCGTCTCGAGTTTCTGTGTTTATATCAGCCCCTAGGAAACCGAAGAGCACATTAAACTTTATCACCGATCGATTAACTTATTAGATTTTGAGCTGGAGAATTCTATGAGGTGATAATTGATCATGCCGAAGGCCGAGTGAGTTATAACCTGAAGCATCTCTGATCTATCTGAAGCAGACGGGTGTGTTGGTCGATCTCCATTCAGTCCGCGGACGAACTTAGTTAAGACAAACGTTTAACTTATCACGAACTTAATTCGCTTAGTTTAGTTCGTCTCAACGAGTTTGACGCTTGGCCGGGGCCTGAGATAGCTCAGTCAATCAGATTGCAACATTTGAATTACTATTCAAAAATAAAACTCGATATAAACACTGACTAGCATGCGTTTTTAACGGACTGATGGTGCGAGCAAGGATAATTTACATTTTCATAACCAGTCGAGTCTCGACCTCGTTCATTCTCTAAGGGAAAAACCCATCGAACGAGGCTGTTCGAGTGTTACACTGGTATACACCTTTTTCAATGTAAAGTTTTCATTTACAACAACACTTACAAACATATAGGCTAAAGTTCCTTTCGATAAAAGGCCCTCTAATGAAACCTCCAGAACTGAAATAGGCCCACCGAGAAAGACTTTTGAATACAGCGATGAGAAGTCTCCATGACGCCATATGAGGGCTTTTACCGCAAATAATTGGCTGACAGAGATTAAGAGGTGGACCATTAGACTTTGAGGGGGAAGGAGGGGTGGGGGAGGGGTGGGGGAGGGGTGGGGGAGGGGTGGGGGAGGGGTGGCTGATTTTGGAGAAAATTTCCTGTAAGCATCCTTGTGCTAAAAAATTAAATTCATGCAGACGACCACTACTGGAAAAAATTCACGCACGTTCAGTGAGCCGAAGAAAACACATGTTATACGAACAAAAAATATCATCTATTCACACGTCCCGAGAAAAAAAAAATTTCCTAATGCATGTAAGGTAGTGCCTGTACCAAATCACACACTCACCCCTCAAAAGTGAAATGGTCCACCCCTGATAAATGTATGTTGTGTAAACAGTCTGTACCTGCATGGACAAGAGCAAGCATACAATCCACGTGACCCCGCATTGCTGTGCAGTGCAGCGGATTCTCCCCATACTTGTTGGAGCTCTTCCAATCAGCGCCATGCATAAGCAGCAGTTCCACGCAGCGCACGTGACCGTGCCTGGCGGCGTAATGCAGCGGCGTGTTGGGACCGTTGTTGTTGTACGCGGCAGCGTCCACTTTGGAGCCGTATTCCAGCAATAGCGCAAGGCATTCCGCGTGACCGTTTAAAGCAGCCTCGTGGATTGCTTGCCAGCCGTAGAAGTCCTCTGCGGTCACGTCTGCGCCGAGTTCTAGAAGCGTTTCCATGCATTCCAGATGACCGTGCCGAGCGGCAAAGTGAAGCGCTCGTAAGCTATCGAAGAATGACAATTGAAATAAGGACCGAAAAAAATTAAAAACCAACACGAATGTATTTACTTGGAACCCAGGGCGGTGGGATAGGCTTTTCCCTTATATGGGCTACATAAGTATGTGCGGCCCCAAATAGCGTGGTTTTTTCGCCCGTTTTGGTCAGAAATAGGGTATTGATTTTGGTCATTTTGGTCTCGCATAGGGTATGGTGTTTGCACTCTAATCTTGAATTAGGTATGTATTTTTTTTATATAGATTAAGCCACTCTTTCATCGTTATCGATAAGACCATCAACAAAAGCCCTGCATGATGCCTTAAGCATCGGTCTGAACAAGGGGACTTATTACAAAACAGGTCTGAAACAGGGTATTTATTAAAGGGTTAGGTCTTAAATAGGGTAGTGAATTTTTGTTCAGGCCATAAATAGGGGATTTTGATCTTAAATAGGGAAGGGTTATGGGAAGCGGGTAGAACACTCCCCACCCTAATTTTTCTGGGAATTCCCCTCCAGGACTTGGAAATTAAGGATCTAAAGTTGTCAAGTCTTCTTTATATTAAAATGTCATTGCTATAGAAGGGATTTTCTTAGCCACACAGAAAACGCGCGCGCTTGTTTCACAAACCGCATCACCGTAGGTTAAATTTCAAAGAACTCAAACGCTTATAAAATTCAGGCCATTGGGAGGACTTTCCAGACCTCTCAAATTCATTTGAGTGTTTTGTACTGGGTACCAAATAGGTGTTCCTTTTCTGAGTGTTTCATGGAGTTAATGCGAAAAATTGTCGACAAATTAAAGACTGGAATAAAGCTACCCAGTCGCAAAGGGTGTGTGATAGAACAGCCGACAAATGCTGTTCTTCGTTTGCCCCTGATCCTTCTCGGTAAAGAAGAAAAGATTCTGGCAAGCTACCAGAAAGATTTGTTTTTACCCTGAAAATGGCGACTCTCTTTCATTCGGATCCATTCCTTGCTGTATTACGAAAGTCAGTTCTTCGATGTTTCCATCGCGAGCACTTGCTAACATAACGGTCTTGGGATCTTTCAGTTCCTCTTTACTTATGGATTTTGTGCGTTGTTTTTCTACGCTAGATGCAGCAGTACCCATACTGTCTAGCTGCCCTTCTTTCTGCTTTGGTAGTTTTTCGCTCTTCCCAGATTATGACGTTCAGGTAATTTAATGTTCTACTTGGAATGAGTTAAAGAGTTAAAATTAGAACGATAAATTAAGAATATTTTTCGTCTGAGATTTCATCTCGGGCGGTGGAGGAAGAAAGATAGGAAATACTCGATCTAATTACACGATGAACGCTAGCCACATTTCGGGGGATAGAATCCGTCTTGTCACCACCCCGACAATTTCTGACGCGGGAAAACCATGTTATCAATCAACCAATCAGCAGCGAGAATCTGGCATTTAAAAATGGCCGCGTGCTTTGAAGTTCATTGATTTGCAAACTGACAGACGAATAATTAGAGTGTATTGAATTTACGCGAAGTTTTAAATTTTACATCGGTAAGTCAACTTTTAAATTGTGATGAAGCTTACAAATGTGTTTGCTCTTTGCTGATTTATTCATTGTATGTTCTTAAATCTAGAATTTAGCGAAGATATGGCTCAATTCGAGTTCGAAAATGGAGTCAATGATTGCTTGAAGAAGCTCGAAGCACCACTTTCGAAAGGCCCCATTCCTCGCTGGCAAAGAAAAGAAAAAGAAAGGAATTTATCTTCATCTGGAAAACCTTTATCGCCTCTTCAAACAACTTCCCGCAGTCGTGTAAACAGAAATGTATCGTCCAAAACTCAGACGTTTACACCCGGCAAGAAGACGAAGACTCCATGTAAGTCTCCAAAGAAAACTCCTCAGAAAACCCCGAAGAAGTTCCTCGAAGGAGACCGCTTTATTCCTAGCAGACCGCTTGTGGACTGCGAGTGGAGCCATTTCCAGATCATGCAGGGAAATGAATCGGTTGATGCGAGTTGCGACATTGAGGTCGAGGGTAACCTCGAGTTCCAGTCAGCTATGTCGGAGAACCTGGGAAGTAGTTCCAACAACTGCAAGATTCTTCACTTCAAGTCTGGCGCTCCCGTGACCAAAGAAGGTATCTTTTCAGTTACAATACACTAATCTGAAATGTATTTGCAACTAAATGAATGGCAATGGTTCCCATTGTCTCAAACTGTCACAGGTACTGTGCGATTGCTGGTAAGCTTTATAATATAAAATATTCTCCTAGGGCATCAGAACAACCTAAGAGTGCTGTACTGTCAGAGCAAGCCATCGGCCCCTAAAGCAAAGTCAACAAGACATATTCCACAAGCTGAGGACAGAATTCTTGATGCACCAGATCTGCTGGACGATTACTGTGAGTCACTATGATCACTGTCTTGCTTTTCCAATTTGCCAGTTAATTTTGGGTTACTATTGGTCCTAGATCTGTGAACTTTTGCAGTGGACTAGCGTTTGACAAAATGGACCTCCCTAAAATGAAGCAAACAAACAAACAAACAAAAAACCGAAAAACAAAAAATTATAATAAGAAAGACTTTAACCCTGGTTAGCTAGAATATCTTAAAAGCCTAGAATAGCCTTGAAAGTTATGATTAATGCTCAAGTGTTTCCCGTTGTTTTTGGAAGGAAAATGCTACAGTGAATATTCTACGACAGGACTTAAATAATATGATTTTTTATGCCAAAATGTTTTTTGCATTTTAATTTGTACATTGGTAGTTCTTTATTTATTATTGCATTTTTATACATAATTTGGTGGTACTAAAATTGTGTCTAGTAGTGAAAGGCATTGGGAAGTGCTAAGTTGTAAGCCACCTTAAATTTGGTTCCTGAATTCTATTCCAGTTCTGCTCTAGATAGTATGATTTCAAAACTGTTTCTGCAATTTAGATCTAAATTTGTTGGACTGGGGATCAATAAATCAGCTTGCCTTAGCTCTGTCTGGGGCGGTGTACATATGGAATCCTTCCAGTGGTGAGACACAACACTTGTTCCAGATGGAGGGTGACAATTACATCTCCAGTGTCAGTTGGATTGGACAGGGCAGTATACTGGCTGTCGGCAATAGCAATGGTCAGGTCCAGGTGAGGGAAAATGGTCCATTTTAACTACACATACATGTAGGTGAAACATCAATGCATGTCTTAAATTAATAATTCTTATTTATTATTTTAAACTGGACTTAGATGTGGTGAAATAGTTTGCTGAAATCTTTTTTCTGCTTTAAAAATAGAAATGAAATGTCTTGTGTCAAATGAGATTGGATTAAATCTTCGGGAATAATTTGTTTTTGTTTGCATTTGAAATATAGAGATGCAACTAGTAAATCTGAATAATCAGGGCTGAAGGAGGGGGAGCTTAATTCATTTCATCTTTAACAGCAAGAGATGGAGGTAGCTTACCATGGGAAGACGGGCCTTAAAAGAGATAGAGCTGAAGTTAGAATCTAATGTGTACTATGATTATATTATTATTAGTAGTATATAATTTAAGTCATTTAATAAGATACAGATTTTCCAAAATAAGTACAAATTTTTACATTATTTTTTCTTTATTTTTATCTCTATCCATGTTTTGTCTGGTGCCTTTTTAACCTAGTTAAGTGGAACTGTACCAGCTATGGTCTTGTATTCCTATTTAATATTTACTTAATAATTTTGGCCTCTTTGTTGTAAACCAAAGATAAATAAACACATGTTTGGTTGTTTGTTCTTAGTTATGGGATGTCGCGCAAGCCAAGTGTGTTCGTCTGATGGCTGGTCACGCTGCTAGAGTGGGCTCACTTGCGTGGAACTCCTTCATCCTGTCAAGGTATGTGTCATTTTGCCTGGAGAGCAGAAATAACTTTATACAAGATGTCGCTGAATAGTTTTTCATTCTGTTTTAAGGGCATATTTTGTATAATTAGGTTACTGTATCCTGCCCTTCCATTATCCTTTAACTGCCTTTTACTAAATCCTGCTGTTTCCAATCTTCAAGTGGAGAAATTATTTTAAAAAAGTATACATTAAAAATACCAAAAACAGATTAATCCAAAATTTCTTTCTCTCAGTGGTTCACGGAGTGGTGCAATCCACCACCATGATGTACGAGTGGCATCACATCACATTGGATCCCTCCTGGGTCATAACCAGGAGGTATGCGGTCTTGAGTGGTCTCCTGATGGTAAACTGCTAGCCAGTGGTGGCAATGATAATGTACTGAATATCTGGGCTCAGGGTGGCACCTCAGAGGGTGTGGCTAGTCCGCTTCACACCCTGACGCACCATCAGGCTGCAGTAAAGGTATGCTGGAAGACTTAAACGATATACATGTAACCACTTACTGACACTGTTCAAGGTTGAGTTCATGCAGCTCAGTTTTGCAGACCTGTTGGCAGTTCTTCTACAGTGAGCTTTTTTTTGATCAGCAATAGCAGAAAACATAACAATGGCAACCACAAATAATCATTTCTTTTAGACATACAGAGGTATGATATTATTATGACAGTTTGGCTGCCAGAGATTGTTCCTGGATTGTCATTTCAAAATGCTAAGTTAGCATTCCAATCTGAAAATGTCAAATTAGCATTTAAATGAGAGACTAAAATAAGCCAGGAATCCATACATTGTGCAATATTTGGAATTTCAGGATGGGCATGGGCACACACTGCAATTTAGGACAATTGCTCCTCCAATAACTTTGCAAAGAACAGCATACTGCAAATTGCAAATTGCCTTATTTGCCCTACAATGCCTAGTCTTTGCTTTTGCTGATAACCAACCCCTCCCCCCAGAAAATTCTAATGGCACTGAAATCATGTTGCCCTAAGTGGCTGACTTTGATTTACTGCTCCTTAGGCAGTGGCGTGGTGTCCATGGCAACCAAATGTCTTGGCCAGTGGTGGTGGTACTGCCGACCGTCATATCAAATTTTGGAATGCAAATACAGGAACTTGCCTGAACAGCGTGGACACTAATAGTCAGGTGTGTGCTAATGTGTCTTTGTTACTGTTGTGTAGTGCCATACAACCCTTAACTTGTCACAGTATTTAAAGTTATTGGATCATGTGTACTAACGGCATCTGTGATTGACTGTCGAACATCAATTGATACCCTCAATCAATAGCCTTGATCAACATCTTGATTGGTACTTGATCGACGTCCCAATCGATACTCAGTGACACTCGATCGACACTTGATCAACAGTTGGTCAATGGTCTGCCGAATGTACCAACTCATTAGCTTTGATTGAAAATTAGTTGACTCTTGACTGAGATGAAGTGTTAATGGAGTGTCAACCAAGGTGTTGATGGAGTGTTGATCGAGGGTCAATCAAGGGTATCAATCTAGGATATTGATCGAAACTCGAAACATACGTACATACATACATACTTTATTTGCAACTCCCCAAAGGGGCTTTTCAGTTACAAAAGGAATAAAAAAGATAAAAATATGTCAATTAAAATGAATAAACAAAATGGGAAAGGAGTCTAAAATTAATTACAGTATTGAAGATTTAAAAGCGGATTCCTTTAGTACACGTGATCCAAGTTATTTTGGCCATGTACAAAATTACCTTTAAATTGAAGGAAACCTGAAATTAGTAGTTTACTTAGATAGAAAAACACCAAAAAGATCATAATTAACCCATAAAGGAACAAGGATGGTTAAGGATGGAGAGGATTAACATAATCTAAGATTACAATCGCCAAACTTGAAAAATTTAGGCTAACCTTTTTAAGATGCGCAAACCGTTGTGTGGCTTTTAAGAGCTTAGACCCTCGCAGATGGTCTTCGAGGTTGTCACACAATCTTTCCTGAACAGATTGCATGACCAACGTAAAAAGCCTAATTTAGCAGTGGAGGCAATTTGCATAGCTGGATAGGGCATTTGCCTTTGAATTATGAACACTGCCAAGAATTTGCACGCCATAAGTACCTATCAGCTGTGAAGTCACTTTCTCTTTCAGGTGTGTGGGCTGCTCTGGTCTAAAGAATACAAAGAATTAGTATCAGGTCATGGATTCTCCCAACATCAGCTCACCATTTGGAAATACCCGGCCATGTCACGCGTCACGGAACTGACTGGGCATACGTCACGCGTTCTCCACATGACCATGTCACCTGATGGCCAACACGTGGCGTCGGCCGCCGCTGATGAGACCTTACGCTTATGGAAATGTTTTACCACCCAGAGCAAAACGAAGAAAGTGTCGGGGAGGGGTGTGGAAAAAGACGGCGCTAGTTTGATGTCCTGTATGAAAGTGCGTTAAGGGAGTGATTCAATTTGATGGCAAGGAATTGCTCTTTCAGCTTCTAACTTCGAAACACGTGGAAAACAGCCTTTCCTGAAAACCGATAATGTTCTTCAAAATGCACGTGTAGCCTGGCATGTATTAGTTATTCGTATCATCTCTTTGGTTAAGTGGCACAATGGAAGTACTGGCATTCAGCTTGGGCTCTCGATACCAGCCTCTCTCTTTGCTTTGCCTCCTTTTTCGTTGAGGAAAGAGAGCCTGGGATCGAGTTTGAAGTGTGGAGTGTTTTTATATGTTACTACTGTGGCCTATGGAAACAAGGTTGAAGACTAATTACAAGCCAAGGAAAAAAAGTGCACTTGTGATTTTTTACTTTAATGTACTGTTTTATTAAGCAAATTTTAGTTTTGAGAAGTTGTGGAATGGTACGTGCAGCTCGCCTTAAGGACTAGGACATGGCAAAAGCGTGCATTCCGAATGTGAGTCTTAACATGCAGTTTGAAAAAATGTTATGGTATTTTTAAGAAAGGTCCATTGGATGAATAACAAGAAAAGGATGTCTTCTGCATTTCTATACCTAACGGACATAATGATGTCTATATTAGAGTTAGTTTCGGTAAAGAAAACCAGTTTAGTTACTAACAAAATGTAATTATTATCATTTTTATTATTCCAAACCGGGTACCTGCCTGAAATGCTTTAATTCCCAGACGTTGAAAATATTTTAAGTTATAGCATTAACAGATTGTGATTAGTTATTGTACATATTTTGCTACATTTTCTACAGAGTTGTGCGAAATCAAAAATTATTTATTTATTTAATTTGTATTTATTTATAATAAATGGAAGAAGTTTTATTGTGGAAGTTGCTTATTTTCATCATGTTCTGAGTTTTAATCTTCCTATCTCCTAGACAATTGGCCAGATTCCATTTTTTGAGTTTTCCTCACTCCACTTAGCCGGATATTTGAGTTGGAGATCAACCAGTGATATTTTCGGGAAGGCAACAATCGTTAAAAAAGTGAAATTCTTTGTCCGGGAATCCAGACAATGAAATATCGCATCTCCAAGGCCATTTTTATTAGTGCACAGGCCCCCTCCGGTCGTCTTAAGCGATCCAAGGTTTTCGATCATATTCGGGGAAACCTAATTTGAAACAATATCATACAGTCTTGTACGCTGAAAACTCGCACTTTGCTAATTTGAATATATTGAGGAAAACTTTATGAATCGAACTAGGCTTGTCTCCAAAAGCAAGGAGATCTTTTACTAAGAACCGCTTTGAATGCTAGTTAGGTTTCCTAACCAGTGGGAAAGTGGACGACAAGATCAAATTCGTGAATTTATTTAAGTCAAAAGTTGCGTTTTGAGTTCAGACATGGCCTAATGAAATCGGACGGCCATGCGATTACCAAATATAGAGCTATTGGTTTCATGAAGACAGATATAGCCAGTATTAGAACGCTTTCACTCGCGTGGCCAGTAGCCATACACGTTTATTGGAAAAATAGAAAGTGCTTGCATAAGAAAAGAGTTCAACTCCCACAGGATTGGGCCTTGTTCACACAACGCCCGATGAATTTAAAAACGTAACGATCACCGCTCATTTTGGATTTGTTTTTGAGGAAAACGCGAGCAAGGAAATTACATGATTAAATTAACTTTTTAGAAAAGCTCGGTTTTAAAAGTGTTTTCCGTCGACACTAAAACGCAAAGCCGGCGCTTTCAAATTCCTCCGGTTTGAAGAGCGTTTTCTAAAAGCTCCGTTTTCGTGACGGATTAGGGTGCACGGTAAGCCTAACCGTCGAAATAAGGCTGCATTTTCAAATTTCTCTGGCGTGGTGTAGACGAGGCCTTTTGAAATCAACATGGCCGCGCTTTCTTTGTTTTGGGACGCCGTGACGTCATGTACACTCAACACTCTACTGCAAAAGTGATGATTTTCAATTGATATTGAAAATTCAATTGATGATTTTTAATTCAAACTTGTCGGTTAGGTGTCCTATGCATGAATTCAAGTTAAAATAATTAAAAGTTATTCGACGGATAGGAACAAAAAGCTTTAAAAAAGACAGCAGCTTTACAGTTTTTCAAGATGACAATTGAGAAACAAAATCTAATTCAGAAAGTGCATTTTAGGGCACGAGAAAGGTACGTAAGTTATTGGCAATTCCTTGTCTATTTTTGTCGCTTTTTAATATAAAGTAAGTCAGTTAAAAGTTGTCCCAATATTGCCTGTGAGAGGACTAGCTAGACGTGAACTGTATTATTTAAATTAAAAGAGAGACATTGTGGGAGGCTGTTTAAATTTATACCGTTGTCTCTTAAACAGTCATGACATTGTCACAAAGCTGTTTGAGGAACAAGTTAAAATATATATTTCCAAAACTGAACCTATGCACTTCATCTAAAGTGAATCTTGATATTTTGTTGTTTCACCGGTTCAACTCGTCCTTGTGTTCTTGCACGTTTTTCTTCGGTATTTCCGGAAATCGTGTTTTTATTTTCCCGTGCGCGGAATAATATAAAAGAAAAAAAATTGAAGATAAATGCGTAATTGGCGACGCCTGTAATAGAAACATCAACAGATAATTTTTCGGGTTTCTCTGTTTGGTCTCTCTAATGGTAAATATCGCTAGTTTGAACTTGGATGAAAAGCCAGAAAATATTGTTTGTTCAAAACATTACTTTGTGTTAGCGAAGAATAGCTGTGTGTTTGAAAGATTTTTTGCTGGCGCGAACCGTCTGTTAATAAAACCAAACTGACATGCACAATAAGGATAAATAAAGATCTATTTGGCGTTATCTCCTCCCTCCATAGTCATCCAGTCTACGGGAGATAAATACTTAGTTTTATCAGTACGACAACACCATACAAACAGATAAAGATTTGTGACTCTTTCTATTGACAAGAGTGTTGTGTTTTGTCTCGGTGATAAAAGGCTATTTTAGAAATGAAATAACTTCCTTTTCTAATTCGAAACATTACCCAGATGTTGCCACATTTTGCCTTTAATTCACGCAATTAACACTGGCTTCTTGTAGATTAGGTTCAAAAATTAATGCAATCTCGCCGTTAAAGCAAATTTGCATTGTATGGCTTTCATTTCTACCCAGATGGCGAACTTCATTACTTGAAGAAATTTAGAGGACTGTTGCTTGCGAAGCGACGAATGAAACTGTTTTCTTTGTTCCTTACAGGGGCGATAAATGCAGCGCAAGGTTGTTTTATTATAAAGCCAAGTTTAATTATTTGACAATATGGTGTTTTTTGTTTTGATAAGGAAACAGAATATTTTGCCAGCTCTAATGGCTTTTTAATAAAAACGCTTAAATGGCTAAAACGTTTGTTCCGTCGAATATTTGTTTCGCGAAACAACCACAGTTTTTTCGACAGTTATAAACATGCTAAAATGCTTTGTGTGGTAGGTAAACCGTCGCTGAAAAGAAATAATTATATCTTAACACAGAACATGTAGTTTAGAAAGCTTTCAATAGATGGGGCAGTTCTGTTGATATAGTTTACTTTTTTTATTTTGTTTAAAATATTGGCAATATCAGAGGTGAAAGAAACATGGCTTCTTTAATAGGATATTTCTTCAAATGTCTTGTTTAAAAGATTTTTTTATTACTTCTCTTTTGTTTCAAAACATTCCGTAGTGATATCTACAGATAATACTGTAATTTTGAAACGTTTTTATAATACGGAGATAAGATATTCAATATTCTGTAAAACCATTAATGGCTTTCTCAGCAGTGTTTACTTACTATGACTTAATTTGTTTAAAATTATCAATCTTATTTCTTGCCTTAGGCAATGTGAAAACAAAGCTATTCATTGCAGAAAACGAAAGAAAAAAAACATTTTTGGACAACGTGGTCACAAAATTCGATTTCATTATTTCGGACTTCGACATTTCAATCAAATGTCGGGTTTAAAAGAAGTAAAACTGCGGCGGAACTAGCCAAGAAGCTTTGGTTTACAAACTCAATTTCTTGGCGTTATATTATTTCCTATTCGAGAAAGACGCGATTTCGAGCAATATGGCTATCATTTCTGTTCAACTTACACAACAAATGCCCAGCGTGAGATTTTACAAAATGAAAATGTTGAAATTCAAAGCAAGGTTTGTTAAACTTTGCCAAGTTCAGTGCGTGATAGCTGAAATAATCTCTCTGTAGGGGATAAAAAACTTTGTTAACATTTTTGTATCGATAAAAAGGCTATATTTTTCATTGACAGGGAAACGGCTAATTATAAATAAAGTGATAGCTTGTTTAGTTTAGTTTCGTTTGAAAAATCAAATTCTACGTGCGATACTTGGTGTTTTAACCTGTGAAAAACTGTCCAAACTTAAATAGCTTAATTTTGGTGGGGCATTCGGCAAATTTACTTTGTAAAACATCGATCACAAAAGTTAAAATGCAAATAACCAACGCCTGTTTGATGAATGTGTGAAAATTAATTCCGGAGTTTCACGGGCACTTTTGCTCATAGTTCTAAGTTTGTTCATTTTGAAAATTTTGTTCATTTCGCAAAGCCTTTGAAATAACAAAAACTAAGCGAAACGTCATTAAGCTAACACATTTCTAGCTAATAAACGTTGATTCCGGTTAGCTGCGGAATATTTACTTTGACTGACTCGAATATGCCGTGAAAACACTAGCCAGCGGTTCATCTTCCAGCAGTTTTGCTGCCCTGTCAAACTTTCACTTCACCTGAAAAAAAAAAGAAAATAAAAAAGCAACAACAAAAAAACTTATACAGAAAATGTTTTTTTTTTAACTCTCGAATAATATTAATCATCTTCATTTTGCAAGATATCCAGGGAATTGCGAGATTCATTTTCTCTTGTTTAGCTCGTTTTGTAGCTCACACTTATATGTTACGACGATTCTTATTTCTTTTGACGCCCACGGGGCCCGGGTTGACGAAGGGAGAGGGGGGGGGGGTATTTTTGTTTTCTATCTTTTGCCCTTGAAAGATTTTAGAGAAAAGATATCATCCAAATGCAAGCGACCTGCCTTTCCGAGAAAAAAAACATCCCCAGATTACCTCAGGCCAACAAACCTTCTGGCCCACGCAACGGATTCTTCTTTAGAGAAATGTCATTTTCGAAACACGGGAAGTAACTGCCTTTTGTTTTCGAAAAAAAAACCGGTTGTTTTGATTCGGAACTGATAAAGAAGGTCGTTGAAACTGGGGTAAGAAGCTTGCTGTATTGGGATTAAAGCTGTTCAGTTTCGGCGGCCATTTGCAAGCAAAGTTCTGCGCTTGCGTGGGAGTGGCTCCGCTAACAGTGGAAAAGCTCAATGGTCGAGCGCGCGGGCCTCAAACGATAATAAACTGATGGAAAAAAAAACAAAACAAAACAATAGAAAAACAAGTTTAAAAAATGATGTATATCTTACATGCAAACCCAGAAAAAAGGTAAATAATTTTTTATTATATCAACTCCAGAGAGTGACAAGCGGACTGTACTCGAAAGAATATGGCCTGTAAAATAACCAATCACAGCACGCATTCTGTCCGAGATATAATACAACATAATAATAACAAGCTATTAAACATACACATTTTAGAGACGGATTCCATAATAGAAGTGCTTTACTGAGGGCTAAAAAAAAATAGCGAAAAATTCACTCTACGTGTGTGCGATTATGTGCTGATCTCAGGAAAGGTCAGCGAATTAAATTTGCTGCCTTTCAAAACATTCCAAAGAGATAAGATGAATCGGCTTTTAAGATCGATTACCTTTCATGTCACATTCCATTCCAGCGACTCATTAATTCAAACAAGGTCACAGTATTTAATTGCTTTTCTGTTCCAAAAACCCTTGAGCTTTTCGTTGTTTTTTAGGCCAGGGTCAAAGCAATCATTATATTGAAGGAAGCGCATTTTAATTAGCATATAATTTCACGCCTGCATACCAAATTACTGAGTGGACCGAAGTTGGGAAAACACGGTGCAAGACAGCTATAAAGTACACAATTTTTATTGATGTGACAAAATATAACTACGATATTTTGTGCATGAAACGCGCGATGCGAAAACGAAATATGTATCAGAAAACATAACAAGATAGTCGAAAATACGATCACGCATGACAACAAACAATTCCTAGTTTATGAGGCAGTTTTGACCGCTCAGTTTTTCCAACGGTGTAAGTTATTAAAAACACACTTTGTTATAACCTTAGGCAAGCGGCCACGCTTGAAGTGGAATTAGTCGGATAAAAGATTTTCAATTGAAACAATTAATTTGTCGCACTTTAGACAGACTAATTAGTGCCAACAGTAATTAGTCCATGAAATAATAAGTGTCCACTTCAAACGCACAGAAGTCAGCGAGTTTAACTTCGGAAATACCTCAAGATATCGTCGGCAAATAATCTCGAGTTTGTTTGCTTCATGAGGCTGGGTCGCGCGCTACTCAAATTCCAAGCGAATCTTGCGGTGTTGTTGCCTCGAATTTTTTTGTTTGTTTATAATTTCCTGCGATTGCTCAAACGAACATCTTATTAACGCGAGCGGCTTCTCGCCTCTTCTAATCATTTCTAATTAGGAGATGATATTAATTAAGAGGTTAATTACATATCAATAGATTTTGACAGGTCGGTGAAGAACTCGACAACACACTCTAAACCTTTGCGAAGTTGCCGGCGTAATAACCCTTACAAAGCCGTCGCAAAACACGCAAATACTTCACTTGAAGACTCAACTCTCCTGTTTCGAAGATTCCACTTCAACGCCCGCCAGAACCATTCAATTTGAGGCTATTAATCCCAAACGAATTTCCGTTGATGCATGTTCCTTTAATTTCCTGAAAACTGACAGTTTTTTCGCGAGCTAACGAAGTCGGCCCGACGAGCGAGATAAACAGCATTAATTGTATTAATCTATGTTAAGCTACCCTGGTTTAATTTCCTTTTTTTGCAAAGGCAAGTGCTTAAGAGTAGTATCTTCGTTAAAAGTTTCATTTCTTCGACTTTAAGTAAATGAATATTTCACTTTCGCCTCTGATGCCATTCTCTGGGACGGTAATGAAATAATCGAGGCGAATTTTTCAACATCCGCAGTGCTGGGAAAACTAAAAAGTGATATTTGATTGTTTCCAATTAAATCTTGCAAATTGAAATAGCATGATCGCTTAATTTGTGCACGGGTCGAAAATATTTGCCACGAAAACTTAGCAAAAATATTCGCGGTTTTTAATTGATTCTCTTGCGGTCCGATACCAGAAAACTTCGATTTCTACTGGTCCTGGGACGCTCGGAGCCCGTTCTCGTGTTTCGGAAGTTTCCGTCGTTTTGAAACATTTTCAAGTGTTCATATGAATGGTGTAAACTTTGTGATGCCGTGTGTTGATAAGGCAGCGCAATTTGCGGTAATACGCTTAAATCTCAAATGATAACTCGACCAGTTATTTACATGTACTCTAAAAGCTTGATAACTTCGAAAATATTTGTTGATGTGGCTGACAGGCGAAGAAAGGCAGTGTTAATTAAAATGATTTTTTCGCCCGACACTCGCAAGATGGCGGCAATTACGACCAATTACTTCTCATCAAAAATGTGTAAATTTCATTATTTCGAATTCTCCCTTTCCCCAAATTGTTTGCTTAGTAAACCGGCGTATGGCCGCGAAACGCAGCTGAAAGTTTCTTTTTGGAAATAAAGCGGCCGTTTCGAAGAAGTTTTTCAATTGCTAAACGATGGCCAAGTTACGAAAGAAAGGCAAAACAGAATATTCCGCCTGGAGCAGTGTTTGTCACATATTGCGCTTCTCGTATCTCATAAAGGGAGTTTAATGTTGATATAATTAGGTCTTTATTGGAGTTCTATAGGATTGTTATGTTAATCTAGATAGGGATTAATGTTAATAAATTCTAATTGTATTTTACTTGAATGAATGTTTTGCCAATAACCGTGTTCGTGGATAAATGCGTTGATTGGTTGTGAAAAGGGAAATTTCACCCAAAAGAGAACCGCCGAGCAAGAATCCCTTTGCTAATAATAGCAATTTAATTTAGCCAGTCGGTCACCGTGTGAGGGTTATAATTCCCCCTGCGGGCCTACCATTCATGCACGACTAACTGAACTCCCGGCATCATTATGAACGAAAAAGCGAAGCGCTTTCTGTGATGCGAAGTATTCGTTGGACAAGCTGCTGACATAATACTTGACGCCAAGCGAAATGGAAATCCCAAACACCGACAGCTTCCCCTCCAAAGAAAGGCATGGTGTTGTCTCCTATAGCATAAACGGAATCTTAGGCCTTACTAGCGAGCCTGTTTCGGTCAAGGATCTCAGCAGTAAAAATGCAAAGGAAGCAGAAGCAGCCGAAGGTAATTACAAACGTTTTAGTGGTGACTGCCAACCTGTTAGAGCAACTGCATACATATATTGCCGATGGCAAGACAGGTTGCTCTTTTTTGTTCAAGAAAATTGCAGAATTGAATCAACGCTTACGCTAGAATGATAATTTCAACTGCAAACTTAACTCATCGATGTCATTGATTCGTAGCAAAAATCGCAACTATTTTAATTTTATTCGCCTTCCGTACTTCTTCTCTGCTCTTAATTATGTACAACTGAGCGTGAATTATACTAAACTGGTGTTCGCGTTTTCTCGTGTTGAGAGCTGCACTTTCTCTCTACACAAGAAGCACTCAGAGATCAGGAGATAATCTCCTCGACTCGGCAAATTTAGAGCGAACGTGTCATTGTTAATTCTTTATATTTGGCCTCGATGACAGAACAAATTTAGCGGGAAAATTCACGGCAGAGTTACCAACACAAACAGGAAGAAAACTATAGTCATTGGTTGAAATTCATGCGCATTTTTAAAAAACCATCCTGCTCAAATTTGCCAAGCGGCTTGTTATTTTATAGACTGTCACAATTTTATTATTGCTTCGTCGAGTTTTTGACACGAAATATAGTCAGGTTTTGGCACATGTAGATCAGTTTTGTCTAAAAGCATTAATGATAGTAGTTTACGGATAGAGAACAAATTTGGCCATCGGTTGAATTTGAGTGGCTCGCTTGGCGAACCGTTTTTAATCGAGTTTGTAGTTATTTTATTTTCTAGAGATGCGGTTTTATTGAAAGTTTTCTGCATTTGTGGTGGACACAAAAACACAAGTTTGATTTTAGTTTGTTCACGGTCGATTCTTTCTTTCGTAAAATTGAAATGAGGCGATGCGAGAAATCGTATATTAACATTTTGGTAATTTATTCTTTTCCATCGACTTAAGACAATTTTTTCTTGGCTGAGCGGGGACCAAAATGTAAAGAGTTAAAAAGTTAGGTCGGAATTTACACGATATGGGATCCCTGCGAAAAAAGAGATATGGGATAAAAAAGGTGGCGAAACTAGAACATGACGCAAGCAAACTTAGCGTGGTATTTCGCAAACTGAGTTTACTTCTGGCTCCAAACTTTATCACTCACTTCCAGTTTTTTACACCAGCTGTCTCCATCTTGACCCTAATAACTGCTGATATTCAATTCAATTTACATCAATTTGTATGAAAGAATACTTATTACTTTCTGTTGCTATACAAAAGTCGAGCTATTTGAATAAGATCTCAATGGGACTATTTTCGAGCGCGCCGCTTCGCAATTCGCGTGAACCTTAACGAACTGAAATAAAATGACTTTGGGGCCTGCCCACTGCGTATTGGCGTTCCGAGCAAACAAAACAAATGTTTAATAAATTGCACCTTTTTGCAGTTGTTTTCTTCAGTCTGAAACAAAAGCGCGACACAAACGCAATCGCGTCGACAATATGGCAAAGAAAGAACCAGGAGTATGCAAAATTAAAGTATATTTCTATTGAGCCGAAACAAGCAGTTTCATTGGGCAACACGCTAATATTGAAATAAAGCCCTTGAAACTTTATAAGTTTTGTCCATCACGCCAACAGACAGCCTGCCTGCTAAACCTATAAGAACTATTTTCTCCATCTGTTTGAGGCAGTTAATCGGCTCCGATCGAGAAAAGTGGTTTGGAACTGTGCAGAATTCACGGTGGCCGAGGATGAATTTAAATTCCGGTTAGTTTTTTACTCGCGTGTTTATTAAGCTCGTTAACTAGGGGCTTGTTATAATAGTAGTTTAACTTTACTCTACAGAGGCAGTTGAACTTCACTGCTATGCTTTTCAAGTTGTTATCTCGCAAATAGTTTGGATTTAGGAAGGTGTAAAGTTGTTCTAACGTGAGGTCAGCTTAACAGATTTAGTAAAAGCACGGATATATTTTCCTTGCTACAGCACTTAGAAATTTCTCTGCGAGATACAAACGAGATTGAGTCATAATATTAGGACAATAGGTAAGTAACGAAAACGTTAAAGAATGATTTAGCTGCTTTGAGGTAATTCCGAAATTTCCATTAGAAGAACAAAAACTGCTCTCTTTACAGTAGTTTTAATTTTTGTTCCGTCTGATGATATTTTTGTTGTTCTTTACAAGTAACAGCAGAGAGTAACGTTCAAGACGAGGCAAGTGAACAGATCACCGGAGATGGAGACGAACAAGTCAACTCTCCTACTGAAGATGCTTCAGCCGCGGCGAAAAAGAAAAAGACTCGCTATCGAACAACGTTCAGCCAATATCAACTTGAAGAACTCGAAAGAGCGTTCGATAAGGCGCCATATCCTGACGTATTCGCACGGGAAGAATTGGCTTCAAAACTTGGCTTAACAGAAGCAAGAATTCAGGTAAACACAAATGTGCAACACAGCACATGGCACTTTTTGCCCATTGGCTTAAAGCGCAAGTTTAAAATCGCAATTTGAAAGCAATAAATGTGGCTAAATGAGTTTTTCTCAATTTTAGGCTCGCTCAGTTAAGCTTAACTGTTGGGTTTAAGAGTTGAAAGTTACAAAGCCTTTCTTCAGAAAAAAATAGTACAGGTTCACAACTTTGTCACATTTTATTGGTTTTCTTTATTTGTAACTGGCGATATTTATCAGCTTTTTAATGCCATCTTTGTGTGAATTCAGTCGTGTTAATAAGCTTTGTAAGTTTAAGCTAAATTGCCCAATTGTCAGACTAAGTCATGCTTATTGCCTCCCTTGATTATGTTTGGTAGGTTTTAAACAGTTTCGCAGCTTTATCATTATTGCCCTTTTTTCTGGAGTAAGAACATTGCATGAACAAAGCGCTCCCTACCTGTCGAAAGTGTTTTCATCGTTTTCCATTTAGAAGTGCTTTTTTATTATTTTAAATTTGCTTTTATGAAATAACCACAACTGATAATTCCAAGAGCTCAAGCCGTTAAAATAAACGGATTGTCGTTGCTGGGACATCAAGACATGCAAAGACAGTTTGCGCGGCTTTAACTAGTTTATTTAACACGTATGTTTTCCATTGGGATAATTAAGTTTATATTGATTTTGGTGTCGGTAGATTTTAAAGAAATGTCGGAAATACGAAACTGAGCTGAGTCGTGAAGTCTGGCTGTAAAGTATATTCAATTCAAAATGCATGTTATTTTCATGATTAGGAATGCATTATTTCGATATTTAACATCTTGAACGTTTATTTGTCAAAAGGAAATGTGATGAATGAAATGAGGTGTTGTTAAAATGTATGTTCAAGCAAGAATGGAAAAAAGGAGAGAGAGTTTAAACGCTTTTTAAAATCCATTTCCTCCCTTTTACCAGGTCTGGTTTCAGAACAGACGAGCGAAATGGCGGAAGCGTGAAAAGCTGTGTGCATTTGGAGCCGTTCCCCCCGGGCATGGCATGGTCTACCCGTGGTTGCACCAGGAGCCGTTTTCCCCAAGCAGTCCGTATCCGGTAACATTTCCCTCGGGTCTAGGACATGGAAGTACCAGGGACATTTGCTCTTCATTTTATCAGGCGTCTCCACACCCCTTACAGTGCTATCGCCCTGCAGTTCCGGGTGTAATACGCCCCCCATGTCCCGACCCCCGAGAATGTCCTTGTTCCTGTAGCATGTTACCTCCGACAGGGGGCACGTGCTTTATAGCGCCTCCTTTCCGACTTGAAGAAGGGGGCCGGGGATTGGATGTCCTACCGGAACATTCGGGTGGAATAGCAAGGGAGACAACTCGGGTGTCTAGCATTGCTTCGCTTCGTCTTCGTGCAAAAGAACATCAGATGAACATTGTGCAGATTCTTAGCAGGAAATGAAAGGCTTGCTGCAATTGTTGGGAAATTCTTGTTTAGATAGTCGAGATAGAAAAACGAGGTTAAAAATCAGACATCACAATTTGAGTAACATTCTGCCTTGTAGTTTATTGGCAATCATAAATTAAGTGTGGCACCGAAATCTGGGCGTTGAACAAGTCGAAGTTAGTAATGAACAATATTTCATCCGCGTATCGGAAAATGTTAATAAAATTTAGTATTTTCTGTATTTGTAATTCAACGAATAGTGCTTACATATCGGAGGTTGTATAGACCTGTATCAGGTTTTTAGGACAAAATAAAATAAATACAGCTCATAAATGTAAATAAATTTATATTGATCTTAATTTTAGTTTGCCTCATTTTTTGAAAGAAC
Organism: Orbicella franksi; assembly: GCF_964199315.1. Taxonomy (NCBI): domain Eukaryota; kingdom Metazoa; phylum Cnidaria; class Anthozoa; order Scleractinia; family Merulinidae; genus Orbicella; species Orbicella franksi. The sequence continues at coordinate 31,357,090 of NC_138151.1, forward strand.
AGAATATTTAGTCGGTTGAAATTGAATTTATGCAAACAAAATTTCCAGTTTATACTTGTTGATACGTGCCATAATACTGGTATATACTTGATGGTAGTATTACAATACTGGTATATACTTGATGGTAGGGTTTTAAAGTTACGGGATAACTGTCTGAAAAATTACTTATCTTGACATGACTCGCAATTTAATCATTGCTGATTTTATTGGTGAAACTTGTTTCTTATTTTAAACAAAGACGAGAACGATACTGATAAGAGGTTGTACATTTATTTACAACATGGATGTGACAGAAAAACTACAGGAAGCTACCTTGGATGAGAAGACATTTGATAACTAAATAAATTAAAACAACTCGAGGATAGTTTTAATAGAGTAACTGCAACCTATATGAAAGACACTCCCATCATCTCTTCCTTCTTCCCTGTTTAAAACGTCCCTAGGAAACGGATCAGTTGCCTATCTCCCCCCGGTATAAGCCATAATAACCCACCTTTTCTAATCAACTGACCACTGACTGAGATGAAAATATTACATACCAAACTATGACCAGTGAATAATTGTTATATATAGGGAGGTTGCAAAAGAAGAAGTTTAGTCATAAACCTTTCTTACGTACAGTACATTCCCATCTGATCTTAAAATAAGATCTAGAAAAAGGCCAATGTTTCTCAGTGTAATTACCTTCCAACTTTGTGTGAATTCACTTCTTTCTGCTTATTTCCAAACGGCTTTCACTCCGCTTGTCAGAGCTTGCCGTGTATCAACTCCCCCAGGGGTAAACCAACCCAAAGCCCCTTCGGAAGTTGTCTAAGCGTTTATGACCAGTGTCTAAGGTACACGTTGAACTTACAAATAAAAAATTGACTGTGTTGCATTTTGTTTTTTCTGCGGTTTAACACGAAAAGAAGCTTAAAGACATTGCTGCTGTCAGTTGTGATCCAAGGACGGCTTCGCCGCACACGAGAGAAAATTTTCAGTGTCAAATAGTCGCGATGAATTGGACCGTATGAGTGTGTCTCCCATTTTTCAAGATATTTTGCCTGTAGTAAACGAAAGTCCATTAAAAAGTGCAAACAAAAGAAGACGAAATAAAATAAGACGATAACAGAAATCGGAAGACAGCCCATTCTGAAGAGTATCTTAGGAAGTTTTTAAAATAATATTATTGGCATTTATTTTGCCTGGATTTTTGAGGGGTGTTGGTGACGAATAAAGCACGATTTTAAGATGGATTAAACTAAAATTTAATCCAGTATTAGTTTATGCTTAGTTAACAAGGAAAGCAAATTTTACACACATCACTAGCTGGTGCATCAATTTGTCATTAACTGGTAAACGTGACCTGACATTAATTTCCTTGCTGTTAATCTTCAGTTTGTATTGATTGTATTCAGTAGTTTTGTACAAAAGGGTTTAGATACTTCGCTGGAGATAACATCAAAGGAAAAAGACATATCAAAATAGTAAAACACTGTTTTTAAGATAAAAAAAAACAACCACAAATGTGTTGCCAATCTGTTTCGAATTTCGTAGCTGGTAATCAAAAGATGTTGAAGTGAATTCTCATAACTGTTATTAAGTCAGCATATGAGAATTTGTAAGGAGAACTAATATTTCTATATCAGGGGTTTAACGGCGTGAAAGTTCATCTCGCAAATGAAGCAGCCCACCGAATCGCATCCTACGGTTCATTTTGAAACTTGCTTTTGTCCTTGTTATCAGTTTTTTTTAAAAACCAATTTTTGATATGGCCCTTAAAGGCACGATTAAGAGGAATAATTGCTTATCTTTTTTTCTCTAGTCATGGAGTCTGCAAGCGATAATGGCGCACGTCGCTATGGGTAATACTACACCAAATCGATCTAAATTATATTTGGTGTCTCGAAAGTAGATAAGTATGTTATTGCATGTAGATTAATCCTCTCGTCTCATACGGGAATGTCAATAATAGACAACTTCCGTTGTCAAATCTTTGAAGCTCCACAAACAAGCTGTAAGCATATTTTACTTTGAAGTCACTTAATTAAACCCGACTCCTTTCATTTCAAATCAACTTCTTGAAAATTATTTTCGCCAAAACCTCGAGGCGTGTAATTTGTTGTAGTTCTTTCAACAAGTAAAAAAAAACAAAACACTATTTTAATGGAACGGAAACGTGAATGACACAGTCACACTAAAACAAATTAAAACAACTGTATTCTTCCTTTGATCTGAACAGCGATCGTTTTCCAACTGAGCGACAGAAAACAATAACTTAACTGAGCGAGCAACCCACTTCTGTCATTCAAAATATTCCTCCGCTGATTCTTACAATTTATGAAATTTCCCCCTCCCATTACGATTTCCGGTTATTGAAGGAGGTTAAAGATGTTTTGAGAGTCCTAGTTTTGTTAAGTTAAACAAGCTTTGTTTGAATTCATTGTTTCAATGGCTTTACGAGTGTGCTTGATCGTCTCGCGTGATAAATGAGAATGCTTTTAAATCAGCATGGGCTAAAACCCGAAAGAAATATGGTAGAAAACCAGTTGCGATTGCTAGTTTCGTAGAATCTGCCTTGGCTTCACTTTTGTTAACGGCCATATGTTTCCGTGATATCTTATCAATCAATGCAGCAAAATAGTGGCTGTGCCTTAAAAAAATCTTGGGAAATAAATTGAAGTCAAAAATTAAGAAATTAAGTTCCACTATCTTCAGACTTCTTGTTATAGTGGAGGGGGGAGGGGGGTGGAAGTGGAGAGAATGGGTGAAAGGAGAAAAAAAAGTAGCCTGCTTTATTGACGGTCTTTTCTCCAGGCTCCGACGAATGTTTCCTGCCCGAGAACACAAACGCAATAAAAGAGGTATGGACATACAATTTGGACATACAGCATATGGTATGCACGAGAAGGGGTTGGGGAGAGTAGTGCCACACCTCTGTTTCGTGTTTGTCTCGTCTCAGTCTCTTCTCGTCTTATACCCTCGCCCAGTCTTTCATCCTGATTTTCGAGAGAAGCGAGTGCAATTCAAGTAGTTAATGAGGGAGGGGTGGTTCCTGAATAGATTGGGTGAAACCCATCCCCTCTTAATCTTTACAAAAAAGAAAAAAACGTATAAAAGGCTAGCAGACAGACGCAAAACTGTTGATAAACTAAAAATTCTGAAAGTCGCTGACAGCCACCACCCGCTTAAAGATTCTCGAGACGTTTTGGAATATTTCTTAGTGAGCTTAACGCTTAGTGAGTATGGTACAACATTACCAGGGGGGTTAAATTTTTCTCAGGCCAGTTTTTGCAAATTCCAAACCAGTAAGAACCAGTTGTTTTAGACCGACCAGACTTCCATTTTGTTTACAGAAACAAGATGAGAAAAAGACTAAGAGAGAGTTCAGACAAATGAATAAATAAATAAATAAATAAACACACCAATAAGTAAAAAAATAAGTAAATAATTACACAAACAAGATATAAATAAATATTAAATATGGGAAATTCACAGGTTTGCTCACAGGACGCTTTGATTGTAGCATCGGAATGGAAACAGAACAGGATGTAGGGCAGAAATTAAACCAGTAAATATCTGCAATGCAAGTCACACAAATAAATTGTTATAGTAGAGCGTAACTAAATGATAGGCTTAACCCCGAGGCATAACCGACTGACTGACCACAAGTAAAGGCGCAATCCAATTAGCTCCACAATAGCTGTCTAACGATCGATAAACACCGGCACCGGAAAATGATTGCCCTAGACTTTTTGCAAAGTTTCTGAAATAGACAAACATTAGGTAGATAACCGAAAGCATATTGTTATTTTATCTCGAGGCATTTCCTATTTCTTATCAGTTTGCGGGTTGTGCTCTAATCTGGTAACAATGGAAGTCTCCTGTCCAATGAAAAATGGGCGCGTGTCAAGGTTAAGTACAAAAGGTTGGTTATCTCGTACACGCAGCCCCTTTCTACTATTACCATTATCGCAAGAAGAACTTTCCTGCTTTTTAGCGTTCAGACGTATCTGTTCTTTTTCCCTCTACCTCCCCGGTCACCGACCCGCACACTGTCAATATATCTTATGTAGTATTTTACTTAAGTTTTTACCGGTGGCGAAAGTTTTAACCCCTTCTTTCCTAAAGAGATTTTGATCTTTGTTTGTAACCTTAGTTTCAATTAAACTCGTCACATTTGTGGCCATTTATCCCAAACGATTTGTTTCTATTGTCGTCTACCTATCTCTTCAGCAAACTAGTGCAAGTGTTGAAAGCATCTTATTCTCTTCCTAAGTAGGAGTATTCCACGTCCATCTGTAATTCTCACATTAATTCCATGAAGTCTTAAGGGTGACTTGTGCTGTTAAAGCCAGTTTCTATGAAGTCTTTTCCTATTATTTTTGGCAGCTGATAAACACGTATATCATCAGTAATAGTGTTGTTAATATTAACATTTGCTTACTGTCAATTGCATATTATAGTATACTGTAGTTGTTACCACAGTGTTCATCTGGGTTATTTGCATATGCACAATAGTACAACTTGCTTCACCTGCAATGTACAATAAAGATAATAGCCGCATATTTTATAAGGGTATAAAAACTTGGAAAAACTAGTAACACTTGGAAAAATGGGTCACACTTGGAAAAATGACTAACACTTGGAAGAAACGGTCACACTTGTAGAAATGGGTTACTCTTGCAAAAATGGGTGAAACTTTGAAGGAAAGGTCACACTTAAAAAATGGGTCACACTTGAAAAAATGGGTCGCATTCAGAAAGCTGGGTCACACTTGGAAAAATGGGCCACATTTGGAAAAATGGGTCTTATATGAAAAAATGGGTCACACTTGAAAAAATGGGTCATACTCTAAAAAATGGGACACATTTGGAAAAATGGGTCACACTTGGAAGAAACGGTCACACTTGTACAAATGGGTCACTCTTGGAAAAATGGGTGAAACTTTGAAGAACAGGTCAAACTTAAAAAATGGGTCGCACTCAGAAAGGTAGTTCACACACTTGGAAAAATGGTCTCATTTGGAAAAATGGGTCATGCTCTAAAAAATGGGGCACATTTGGAAAAATGGGTTACAATTTTAAAAATGACTAACAGTTGGTAAAATGGATCACATTTGGAAAATTAAGCCGCACTTGGGAAAATGTGTCACACTTAGAAGAGTGGGTCACGCTTAAAAAATGGGTCACACCTAGAAAAATGGGTCATATTTGGAAAAATGGGTCACACTTGGAAAAATGGGTCACACTTGGAAACATGGGTTACAGTTGAAAAACATGGGTGACAATTGGAAAAATAGGTAACATTTGGAAAAATGGGTCACGCTTGGAAAAACTGATCACACTTGGAAAGAAGTCACGCTTCGAAAAGTGGGTCACACTTGGAAATATGGGTCACATTTCGACAAGTGCGACACCCTTGGAAAAATGGGATACACTTGGAGAAACTGGTCATACTGTGAAAAAAAGTCGCACTTGGGAAAATGGACAATTCTTGGATAAACGGGTCACTATGAACTTTTAGCGGTGTTAATGTGTATTTTGTTGATGACGTTACTCAAGAGTGACTGAGAATTGCTGATTGTCACGATATATCCTTAAAAGTAATCAAGTGTGAAAAAGAAAAAGTCTGAAAGAAAACAGTAAACTGCGATAGACTTTCGCTGTTGTAGGGGATTCGGTGATATTTGTAAAATGGCCAGGCAGGAAGCTATCTTTACAGATCTTCTGAGCAGGGGTGGAGGGAAGGGAGTGAAATAGTTGTCACTGTCAGTCGTCTGGTGTTTAAATACTTTGACAATAATGGTGTATTCCTAACCAAGGTTGAAAAATTGACTAAAAATACCAACAAGTGCAAAGGAAGTAATCAAGCAAGTAACATAAAGCAAGGCGACCTTTTCCTCTTTCTCTTATACTATTGATCACGTGTAGAAGCCAGATTATTATGATGAGGTCACGAGCCAGATGCGCTGATCTTTCGTGGAGCGAGGGAAAAACCCCTATTTCATTATTTGTAATTCAAATTTTGGTTTCGCTTTCAGTCACTTGTCATTTACATACTTGATTTGCAAATAAGGGTACATTCGTAATTTCACATGAAAGACTGACTAAAATACCAACAAGTGCGAAGAAACTAATCAAGCAACTAACATACAGGCGACTTATCTTCCTTTCCACCTATACTATTGATCGCTTGTGCAAGTCAGGTTAATATTATGAGATCACAAGCCATATCAGCGCACTGATCTCTTATGTATGGAATGAGGGAAACCCCCTCTTTGATTATTACTTTTGCAAATCAACTTTCGATTTCACATTTAGTCGTTTCGCAATGCTCGTGAGGTTGGTTGCGCAGAGGTTTTGTCTTTTCAGAAACTCAGACTTTTCCAACCTCGTGTAGTAATTGCTGTAAACATTTCTCCATAGGCTACCGAAACATCTGAATCATAGTTTTCTGTCTGATCAGCTGAGGTGAAGGTCTGAGGTATGCATTTGATACGCGACATATGTTTAAACTTTGACGAATTTTAATCTATATGCATTGTCTATATTTTAGATCTGGTTTCTCGTGGGGAATGAACCGTTCAAATTTTACTTAATAGCGAAACATGCTGCTGTTGTATACATTTTTTCCTACAACATTACTCCGTCATATGAATTTAATGTCCAGAAATTGCGAAAGCAACCACTCGATATCACTGAAGTTCATTGAAGGCCATTCAACTTCCCATATCAGCTCAACTTCATATCCGAATATTCAACTGTTTCTTAGTTTAGTTGATTCTCAAAGGGTGACTGTCTGTATTTCAAAAGGGAGGAGGCAAGTTAGGTGATCTTAGTAGAGCTATGTCGTGCATTCGACTTTTAGCGTTGTTAATGTGTATTTTGTTGATGACGTTACTCGCTGGTGACTGAGAATTGTTCATTGTCACGATATATCCTGAAAAGTAATCAAGTATGAAAAACAAAAAGCCTGAGAGAAAACTGTAAACTGTGATAGACTTTTGTTGTAGTAGGGGTTTTTGTGATATTCGCAAAGTAGCCTGCAAGAAATTTGTCTTTACAGCTCTTCTGAGCAGGGTAGGGAAACGGAGAACAAGGGGAACCAGACAGGATGTGTCAAGGATTGACATACATGTAGCTGATAGTCATTTGGTGTTTAAATACTTGCGTAATAAAGTTGCATTCGTAATCAAAGATGAAAAACTAACCCAAAATACCAAGTAATCAAGTAATTAACATACAGGCGACTTTTCGAATCCTTTCTCTTACACTAGCTATTGATCACGTGTACAAGCCAGATTAATATTATAAGGTCACGAGCCAGAAGCGCTGATCGTTCATGGAATGAGGGAAAAACCCCTATTTGATTATTTGTAATTCAACTTTTGGTTTCGCTGTCAGTCATTTTCTATACACGGTAAGGGTCTAGTCGATTCAGACTTTTCCAATGTTTCTCAACGACTCGTGTAGTAATTGCTGTAATTTGTTCTCCATAGGCTGGCAAGTCATATGAGAGCAACTGAATCATAGTTTTCTGTCTGATCAGCTGAGGTGAAGGTCTGAGCTGAGGTACGTATTCGATACATAATAGATGCATGATCTTTGTTGACGTATTTTGAATACATATGCATTGTCTGTATTTTAGATCTGGTTTCTCGTGGGGAATGAAGTATTCAAATTTTGCGTAATATTTACAAAATGCTGCTGTTGTTTGAGTTTTTTCTCAACGTTACTCAGTCATATGTATTAAAAATATCCAGAAATTGCGATACTGATCACTTGATATCACTGAAGTTTATTGAAGGTCATTCAACTTCCCGTATCAAACATGCTTTCCGGCCTCAACTTTATACCCGAATATTCAATTGTTTCGTATTCATTTTTCAAAGGGCGACTGTGTGTTTTTCAAAGGGGAAGGAGGCAAGTTAGGTGATCTTAGTGGAGCTATGTCGTATCCGACTTTTAGCGGTGTTAATGTGTATTTTGTTGATGAATTTACTCGCCTGTGACTGAGCATTGATCATTGTCACGATATTAAACCTTTAAAGTAATCAAGTGTGAAAAAGAAAATGTGTGAACGAGAACAGTAAACTGTGATAGACTTCCGCTGTTGTAGGGGTTTTTTGTGATATTCGCCAAGAAGTCTGCGAGGAAACTGTTTTTACAGCTCTTCTGAACAGGGTGGGGTAAGGGAGAGCAAGGGGAACCAGACAAAATGTGTCACGGATTGACACAGCTGATAGTCGTTTGATGTTTAAATACTTGCGCAATAAAGTTGTATTCGTAATCAAAAATGAAAAACTAACAAAATATACCAAGTAATCAAGTAATTAACATACGGGGGACTTTTCGAATCCTTTCTCTTACACTACTGATCACGTGTACAAGCCAGATTAATATTATGAGGTCACGAGCCAGATGCGCTGGAATGAGGGAAAACCCCCTATTTGATTATTTGTACTTCAACTTTTGGTTTCACATTCAGTCGTTTTACAATGCATGGTAACGTAGTTGTGCAGAAGTTTCGAAGATTCAGAAACTCAAGCTTTTCCAATGTTTCTTATCGACCCGTGTAGTAATTACTGTAAACTTATCTCCATAGGCTACCGAGGCACCTGAATCATAGTCTTCTGTTTCGCCCAGGTAGGGGTTCTATATGATTATTCATAATCCTCGTCGACTCTTTTGTACTCATCGTCTGTTTTTTAAATTTGGTCGCACTCTTGAAATGTTAATTAGTTAATGCAAGTAATTTCTTAGATCTCTGATTTGAACCATCTGTCGAGATGAAACTTATAAACAACGGACGACAGCGAGAGTACAGAATTGCAGTCTCCTTCGCCAGCATCAAGAATGCATATGCAAAACTTTTAGTCAGCCATGTTCACTGAATTTGTGTGTCAAACTTGTTTTGATTAGGGATTAATGTCTCCACGTGCTGTGGAATAATTTGAGTTTCAATGTATTGTGTTCCGGGGGGTGGGGGGGTGGGTGGGTGGTGGTGCAAACTTTTCGGCGTGTTCGAAGTAATGCGTTTGGACTTCTTTCTTTAATCTCATCTCTGTTTGGCCTTATTGTCCGTGCTGATGTAATTGTTATGAATCAAGCTAAAAGTATCTTCTTTTTCGGTTTTGTGTTTGAAAACGACCAGCTTAGTTAAGTAACTCCTACTTGTGACTTTAATGCAAGTCACGCAACCGAGACATTCAAAACTTGGCCTTTGTGCCAAAGACTAAATACAATTTTTTGACGGTTCTAATGGAAACTTTCATCGTTCTCTTAGAGAACGTTGATTCACGTGTACTATGGTCATACTTTCGTATGGTCACGAGGCACATCAATGTTTTAAATAATAAGGGGGACCCCCTATCGCCTGACCTATTTTTACTATTATATAAATCAGCGCTCTCGAATTGTTTCCTTTGTCCACGCTCTTGGGAAGTAAATTAAC
>NC_138151.1:31371524-31382524 GCF_964199315.1 Orbicella franksi
AGTCACGAAACAAGTCACTCACTGGATAACTAGGCCGTATACAGCATTCTTCGCCTGTTAGGTGTGCTAGTTTACATTAATTTCTACCCGTCCACGTTACTTACCAATTTTTAGTTTTGTTACATAGCAATTGATAGATTAGTGTTTCGTTAAGATATATATGTTGTTTACTGGCGAGGAGGTCCGTATAGTGAATCAAAGGCCCTATGTCTGGGCTTTCTCGTGTCACATGTGCAAAGAAATCCACTGCCAAACTAAACAAGTGTAATGCAAGCGTAACGCTAGATCATCTATACAGGATACATTTTCACCTCCGTTAATTTTACGAATAAAATTCGACGAGGGCCGATTCGACCCTTATTGTTAATTAATTTTTGTGATTTATACTTGTTTGCTTACTCTCGGAAAGTTTCTGTCAGTCGTTGCGAATCACTTGAAATCAGGCTTTTACACAGTAAATTAAAAAGTAGAAAGCGAGGGAATTCATTACGTTTATTCTGCAGAAACTCTCTCAATTAAACCAAAGATCAGAGAAGTAACCTCGACTGAAATTGAGTCGTTTTTTAATGAAAATAGTAGGTCAAGAAAAACACAAGATGACGCGCCATTACTTTCCCGAGCTACAAACAACTCTCACAAATAAAGCACTTGTTTGAATTTACTTACAGTGACTTCCCTTGCCATTTTTAAGTGAATAGCGGTAGTCTTGTGTAGATTAATCGTCGATGGAAGTGTAAAAAGGGCAAAGGTTAACGATTACCGCTAGTTCACTCACGAAAATTGATCAGCACGACGATATCGCCGATATGAAAACGTTACCGAGACCGTGGTCGGAGATAGGAATATCCGGACCGCGCTAAAAATTGAATCAGATTGCAGGATTCGCTACCTTGCCCTCTTGGAAAAAGATATAAATATAACTGTAAGTAATTGAACAAATTTCTGTGTATATATAACAATAGCCTCTATTTGGCGCGAAAATTTGTTCGGAAATTTGTCCACGGATATTATCGTTCCCGAGAAGCTAACATATAATGTCCGTTGACAAATATCCGAGCATATATTCCCGCCAAATGCAGGCTATTGTGTTTATTATCCTTCAAATATTTTTGTTAACATGCGCAGTTTTGAAAATTGGGGAACATCACTCGGATATTCCCCAAGCTGGGGGATATTCAGTCTCGTGACCCGTTTAGACCAATCGCGCCCGAGCGAAAATATATGATGGATTATAAATGTCAATATATTTTAATTATGTCATGTGCCTTAACCCTAAGCAGATTGACAAGACTAACAAGGCATTACTAGATTTACGAGCCAGGTGTGGTAGATATCGAGTTAAATTACAAGAGGCAAAGAGCAATCCCGAAACTCACTCTGTGAAGGGCCAGGTAAGTAATGCTAGAGGAAAATATATTATAGGCTTCAAAGGGGAGATTAGATAATGCCGGACTTAATAAATGTTAAAAGTAAGGGTTTTTTTAAAACTTACATACTTTTACTTCTTTGTCTTATATTTATACTTATGCAAAAATTTTTATCTTCACTTTTAAGCTTGATAAGGACCGAAGTTCGGTCGAAACGTCGCGCTCTTTTACCGGTAGTTTTCACTTCAAATTAATATCTGTTGTTCAAAAAACCTCTTGTGTGAAGACACGCGGTGACAGAAGAGCTAGCAGGAGTTGTTAACGTAACCAGTGACTCGAGCAAAGATACTTTACATTTTGAGAATTGAAATAAGACGAAATAGTAAAAATTATCTTTGTGTTTCTATCCGGTTTCTCTATAAATATAGAAGTATTCTATCACTAATGCTGTTCTCTTATTCACTAAGCTGCTTAATATCTATTCTATTATAGAGTGCGAATACTCTTGCAACCTGTGGTTGCTAACAAAATGGCGGCCGCTTCGTTACGTTTTCGGAGTCTTTGTGAAGAGAACTTAGCTAATTATCCATTCTGCGATACGTGCGTGCTCATCTTTACGTCAATTTGCAAGTGAGAAGATGTATGAAGATGTATGAAGATCTTTTGCAACACTCCGCTCCGCATCCCGTTTTCACTTCTCTTCTCTCGCTGTTTGGAAATGCGATAAGGCATATTTGCTATTTGATTTTAAAATTAAGACCACCCCTCTCCCCCCCCCCCTTATTTCAATGATGGAAAAATGGTGCGCTTCGGGCCTAGCCCCAGTTCATCCTTGATTTGGGTGGGGGGGGGGGGTTGTCTTTCGGGGGCGAGGGGTGGCTTCATCTCTTATTTTATTTTGTCCAAAATTGTACATTGTTGCCTGCCGTTTCTTGACTATTTTCTCTTGTAACGAGTACATATATATCATTTTACCTTGTGTTTACTATTTACATCTTTTTTACTTTTTTTGTAATTGAAACATTAGACTTCAAAGAAAACCATCGCAATCCAAGGGCAAAATTAATACACTTTGATTTTTTTTGATTTATTTTATTATGTCTGCTAACACTTTAGATCACTTAACAACACTTTTGCTGCTACTTTACACTAAAACAATAACATAAAAGCTAAATACACTACTTACAATACAACAGAGCTACTTACATAATTGCAGCGCAAGACAGCTTCTTTACCCTACTTACTTTTAACAATTATTTAAAGGCACGTTAAATTCGTAACAGCAATACACGTATTTTTTAAATTGCATATCGTTTAATTAATCTAACAATTATTCTAGCAATATATCACCCTACTCTTTAAAAAGACATATCCTTGTATCAATCTAATGCCTTTTAAAAGCATTAACAGGACAGAAAATGCGAAGAAGCATCATAAAGGAATACCAGAAACTTGATTTTCTATTCTTAACTTGTAATTTACTTTTGTAGTAAATTCAATCCAGGCAAGATTCCTCTCATTTACCTGGTGGTACTGTAGATAATAGTTAGCATATAATAAACATAGATTCAATTTCCTTCCCAAACGCCTTACCAAACAATAATTCGTAGTTTTCCGGGGATATTGAGGTGTTATGCATCTCATTGAACCACTTCAACAGCCGATTGTGAAAAAAAGTTGTCGCACTACAGTTTTGAAATGTATGAGGAACTGAGTCAGGCTCACCACGGTAGAAACATCTATTATTGTGTGTAATTCCATAGAGAGTAAACTCTTTCTTCGTAGCGACAATACGATGGATTAGCTTAAAGTAAAATTCACTCAGTTGATTCTCTTTACAAATAGCCTTGAATAAATAAATGAATGAATGAATGGCTTTATTAAAGTGCCAATAGTATTTAGCTTAAAAAACTAATCGGGGACACTATTTACACAGTAAAATATACCTTAGCTACGTAAAGGAATAATGTATAAACTAAATAAATAAATGAATAAATAAATAAATGAAATATATGAACTTAGTAAGATATAAAAATTTTAGAAGATATCAAATATAAATATGTCTGGATTTATGAAAACCATGTTACAGACTTTGCACCAAAATAGCGGGCATGTTTTTGGAAAATCGGTCAGATAGTGTACATAAATAGGGCCATGTCGTACTGAGAGTGCTATCTACCTCGTGTACGCGTAACATAGGGCATACCATGCCTACACAAGCCTTTGAAGTCGCTACAAATGAGTCGAACGAGCCAAACAAAGCTAAATTAGAGCTTAAATTGATCATTTGATTGGCGGTACCAATTTAGACAGGCTTAACCTCTGCGATTTCACCTAAATGACCTGACTATGTCTTTACTGTGGATTAAATTAGCCAATCGTTGCGACAAGAGTATGGTAAGTAGTCGAATCGGTTATTTACTTCTATATTTCAGCGAAAAAGTAGCCCTTACGTGACATTTAATGTCAATAATTCTGTCTGGATTCGCAACTGATAATCACTGATAATCTTGATACAGTTCTGTCCTAGAGCTAGCTTTCCATAAGGCTTATCGTAGCTCAGATAAAAGGAAATAACTCTCCTGTATGCCTTTTGAGGCAAGGAAGACTAAATTCACCGCCTTTTCGTTGAATCGTGAATTGAATAATTTAATTACGAGTGCTTTTAACATGAAATTGGAGTCTAAATCAACACGAACGTACAGATGTCAAAACCGCGGCGGAGAGCTGATCTATGACTTTCTAAAACCTGCATCGTCCTAAATGGACTGAACAAGAGCTTCCTACATCGAAAATCGATTGAACTTCAACCAAACTAGGCCATAATTATGAGTTAGCGAACACTCAACATGTTGTCGTTACGTCAATTATCGCCCGGAAGCCACGCAAATAAATTTCTTCCGCGCTAGCGAATCACAGACAGTTCTGATAGTTAGCTAGGCCGAGAACGCCTAAAATTGATAAAACAAGGAAATTCTACTCACGATCAGCGCTTGACCTAATGTTCGTCACTCTGCTCGTGGCCATGTTTTGCTCGCAAATAGCAATGTCCCGGATGTACTTAAATTTGTCCAGCGGGGAATGCCATATCCAGACTTGAACAGATTTTTTTAGCTACATCAAAGTTCAAAGCAATTAACGCCAACAGCAGCTAGAAATGTCTGGTCCATTGCACGTCTAAGCCCTATATTGATGTGGCTAAAGCCGTTTGCTGTCTAAAGCAAGGACAACATTATCGCCACGGTGCAAACGGCCTACTATTACGGGGCTAATTGACGCCCCGTTTACATGTGATACATCTGCTCCATGTACGATAATGGACGACGCATGCTAGCAAATCGTTCGACTTGGGCCTTCATTGGACTCAATGATGTCCTCGGACAGCCTTCCTTTATACAGCAAGTACAGAACGCTAATCGGTCGTCTCCTTGTCAGAATCACCGCGCGAACTGAATTCAGACGAGTTTAGCCTGAGCTAAACTTAACACAAATTGAAAAGGGGGAGGGAGGCCGATAAATAATGGAAAAAACAATTGATAAATAAATGAAACATGCGGCAAGAAGTTCTCTACTTTTAATGCTAGGTAAGATTTACAAGTTGCTGTCATAGCGAAAGCCAAAAAAAAATTAAAATAATAATAACAAAAAAAACATTGGATTCAGTCTTTAACACCGTTTTCATAAATCCAGAATAAAAAAAACCACCTGATTTAGTCTTTAACACCGTTGTCATAAATCCAGACATATATATAAAATGTAAAATGTATAGCGGCCTAGCAGCATATATCACAGTTCTTAAAATTATCTATTAGGAGTGATAAGTCTTTACTCTTAATACTGTCTTTAAAACTCTTAACATTAGGCTTCTCTCTATTAGTATGGTCTGATTTGTTCCAAAGATGAGGCCCAAAATAACGTAGAGAATGTTTTTCTTAATGCATTGTGCGAAAACATGGAATTTTAAAGATTTTGTTCCATGGCAAAGACGTCGGAGCAAATTCGCGGTCCCATTTCATTGGACCAGTGGCCTGAGGCTTTCGTTTATTGAGAAAAAGCCAATAATAGCCTTGAGATCTAAGTTTCAAGAGGTCGATGGTTAAGACCGAGGATAATTGAAATAATGTGCCGCCGGATAAAAAGTTGACATTAGGCTTAGCATGCTCCTTGGCTTTTTTCCCGCAAGGTGCTCGGGATCGCAGAGATTACTTGGAAATATTTAAAAAAATTATGAAAGAGAATTATCTCTTGCTCATCCTCAGAGTTATAAAGACATTTAAGGTCCAGGAAAGAAAACAAGATATCCTTGTGGAAGGATGGTTTGTCTGAATCCTTTAGAAATTTCTTATCAGTTGGAGCATAAGACAAAATTAAGACCTCTATATTTGTTAAAATAAAATTTTGGAATTTCTGACCAAGTATCATCTTCTTCGTGATCATTTTTGAGGAGACGCTGGACCCACGCTAAGCGCAGGGACTTAAACATAATTTCACCAATAGTGAACCGTAAACCACCATCGCCATGGTCCTGATATAAGACTTGTCTCTTGTTTTTATCTGGTTTGTTTTTCCATAAGAATTGAAAAAGTAGCGATTGGATTAGAGATGCGTATTTGTTTGGAGTGTCATCCATGGAAACCGAATAAACAATTTGAGACAATCCTTGGGTGTTTGCAATAAAGCACCGCTCAAACACAGAAAGTTTACGTGAATGCCAAGCTGCAAATTTTGTCTTAGGATTATCCACTTGCTTAGTAAAAGTTCTTCCATTTATTGCTAACACTATCATACGAAATAAAGATTTCCAAGACTTTCACCGGCTCATTGGTCCAGGCTAGACCAATAGGTGTTTAACCACCAAAGATTTGCTTGGAACGGTATCGATAGTTTCAGCTATATAAATCCCGAAAATAGCACTTTGTAAACTTTTAGGTAAATATTCATGCTTTCGTCATTAACTGACATGTGTTTTTGTCTGATAGAAAAATACCAACTCTTTACCGAAAACTACCAAAGATGTGAAAGCCAACACAGAGGAAGAAACCCGTCATATCAACGCTACCAAAATTCTGAAAGATTTCAAAAAAGCCATCGAGTACCATGAACTAGGTGCTATAATTGCCAAAGAAGTGGGAGACAGGGCTGGAGAAGGAAGGTCGTATGCTAATCTTGGCAACGCTTATCACAGCCTGGGAGAATTCAAAAAAGCCATCGAGTACCATGAACGTCATCTAAATATTGCCAAAGAAGTGGGAGACAGGGCTGGAGAAGGAAGGTCGTATGCTAATCTTGGCAATGCTTATCGCAGTCTGGGAAATTTCAAAAAAGCCATGGAGTACCATGAGCTAGATCTAAAAATTGCCAAAGGAGTGGGAGACAGGGCTGGAGAAGGAAGGTCGTATGCTAATCTTGGCAACGCTTATGACAGTCTGGGAGATTTCAGAACAGCCATCGGGTACCATGAACGTCATCTTAAAATTGCCAAAGAAGTGGGAGAAAGGGCTGGAGAAGGAAAGGCGTATGGTCATCTTGGCAACGCTTATTACAGTCTGGGAGATTTCAAAAAAGCCATCGAGTACCATGAACGTCATCTAAATATTGCCAAAGAAGTGGGAGACAGGGCTGGAGAAGGAGTGTCGTATGCTAATCTTGGCAACGCTTATCACAGTCTGGGAGATTTCAAAAAAGCCATCAAGTACCATGAACGTTACCTAAAAATTGCCAAAGAAGTAGGAGACAGGGCTGGAGAGGGAAAGTCGTATGCTAATCTTGGCAATGCTTATTACCGTGTGGGAAATTTCAAAAAAGCCATGGAGTACCACGAGCTAGATCTAAATATTGCCAACGAAGTGGGAGACAGGGCTGCAGAAGGAAGGTCGTATGCTAATCTTGGCAACGCTTATGACAGTCTGGGAGATTTCAAAACAGCCATCGGGTACCATGAACGTCATCTTAAAATTGCCAAAGAAGTGGGAGACAGGGCTGGAGAAGGAGTGTCGTATGCTAATCTTGGCAACGCTTACAGCAATCTGGGAGATTTCAAAAAAGCCATCGAGTACCATGAACTAGATCTAAAAATTGCCAAAGAAGTGGGAGACAGGGCTGGAGAAGGAGTGACGTATGGTAATCTTGGCTACGCTTATTGTAGTCTGGGAGATTTCAAAAAAGCCATCGAATACCATGAACGTCATCTAAAAATTACCAAAGAAGTGGGAGACAGGGCTGGAGAAGGAAAGTCGTATGCTAATCTTGGCATCGCTTATTGCCGTGTGGGAAATTTCAAAAAAGCCATGGAGTACCATGAGCTAGATCTAAAAATTGCCAAAGAAGTGGGAGACAGGGCTGGAGAGGGAAAGTCGTATGCTAATCTTGGCAACGCTTGTGACAGTCTGGGAGATTTCAAAACAGCCATCGGGTACCATGAACTAGATCTAAAAATTGCCAAAGAAGTGGGAGACAGGGCTGGAGAAGGAAGGTCGTATGGTAATCTTGGCAACGCTTACAGCAATCTGGGAGATTTCAAAAAAGCCATCGAGTACCATGAACTAGATCTAAAAATTGCCAAAGAAGTGGGAGACAGGGCTGGAGAAGGAGTGACGTATGGTAATCTTGGCCACGCTTATCACAGTCTGGGAGATTTCAAAAAAGCCATCGAATACTATGAACGTCATCTAAAAATTGCCAAAGAAGTGGGAGACAGGGCTGGAGAAGGAAGATCATATGGTAGTCTTGGCAACGCTTATTACAGTCTGGGAGATTTCAAAAAAGCCATCGCGTACCATGAGCTAGATCTAAAAATTGCCAAAGAAGTGGGAGACAGGGCTGGAGAAGGAAGGTCGTATGCTAATCTTGGCAGGGCTTACCGCAGTCTGGGAGATTTCAAGAGAGCCATCGAGTACCATGAACGTTGTCTAAAATTTGCCAAAGAAGTGGGAGACAGGGCTGGAGAAGGAAGGTCGTATGGTAATCTTGGCAACGTTTATGATAATCTGGGAGATTTCAAAACAGCCATCAAATACCATGAACTAGATCTAAAAATTGCCAAAGAAGTGCGAGACAGGGCTGGAGAAGGAACGTCGTATTCTAACCTTGGCAACGCTTATTACAGTCTGGGAGATTTCAAAAAAGCCATCGAGTACTATGAACGTAGTCTAAAAATTGCCAAAGAAGTGGGAGACAAGGTTGGAGAAGGAGGGTCGTATTGTAATCTTGGTGCTTGCTTTGAATTTCAATGTTCTCTGAAGAAGGCCCTTGATTGTTATCATTCTAGCGTGCGATTGTTCAATGATCTTAGGCAGGATCTGCAAGGTAAAGATGAGTGGAAAATTAGCTACCGCAATGTTAATAATGTGGTTTATACCAGATTATGGCGTCTGATTTTAAACCAAGGTGACGTAGTTGAGGCTTTGTTTACTGTCGAGCAAGGACGTGCACAAGCTCTAAGAGATCTTATGAATTCAAAGTACGAAACTAAAGCACCACATACTGGGGAAAAAGTGACCTACAACACATTAAGTTGCCTCCCTTCAGATACAGTCTTCATGGCAGTTCACGAAAGAGAAATTATTTTCTGGATTATTCAAAATGGAAAAGATGTTCAATTAAGAAGAAAACAAGTCAGCGATAATAGTTCGAAGGAAAATGCCAGCAGATTGTTGGAGTCTTTAACTCACAATGCTCGTGACAAAATTGGTGTCAGTAGAGGTGTGAGATGCGAGGATCGTTCATTGGATAGGAAAAGCGGAGGAGACCTGTCAAAGAAGGGGTATCAAACTATATCCCAACTAACGCACTCAGATACCAATCCTTTAAGAACATTGTATGACGTCATCATTAGCCCCATCAAAGACTTGATTGATGGCAACGAACTGATGTTTGTTCCCGAAGGTCCATTGTGCCTGGCTCCTTATGCTGCATTCATGGATTCTAATTCAAAGTACTTGAGCGAGTCTTTCAGAATCCGGGTCATTCCGTCATTGACTAGTTTGAAATTGATCAAAGATAGTTCACCAGATTACCACAAGAAGTCTGGGGCGCTGCTCGTGGGTGATCCGTGCTTAGAAGAAGTTGCAACTGGTTATCCGGAATTAATGTTAGAAGAACTGCCATTTGCAAAGATAGAAGTAGAGACGATTGGGAAAATACTCAACACTGCTCCCCTCACTGGGAAAGATGCCACAAAAGCTAAAGTGTTGAGAGCACTTTCCTCAGTTCGTTTGGTGCACATTGCAGCACATGGTAGACTGGAAACGGGAGAAATTGCTTTGGCGCCAAACCCTACACCAGCATCCCGGAACCCTGGTAAGGAAGACTTCTTGCTAACAATGAGTGATGTGATGGGAGTTCAAATGCGAGCAGGACTGGTTGTGCTAAGTTGTTGCCATAGTGGCTGTGGTGAGATTAAGGCTGAGGGTGTGGTTGGCATTGCACGAGCCTTTTTGGGAGCCGGTGCTCGATCTGTTCTTGTGGCCCTGTGGGCAATTGACGACGAAGCCACTCTGGAGTTTATGAAGAATTTCTACCTGCACCTAGCAGAAGGAAGGAGTGCCAGTGAATCTCTGAATCGAGCCATGAAGTGTCTGAGAGAGTCTGAGAAATTTAGCGAAGTAAAGCACTGGGCTCCATTTGTACTCATCGGTGATGATTTTACCTTGGACTTGGCTAAAGGCGATTAGATGAACTTCAGTATATCTAAAGGTACTTAGGTGTTTGTTAAATGTTGAGATGATACAATTGGAAACTAAGTAATATTGAAGTTTCAACTCGGTGAAGTTTTATTTGTCTCGCACAAATAACAATACTTTGACGTTTCTTAAAAATCTCAAATGACCTAATTAATTGACACAATTCACAAAACGTGTTTTCAAAACCGCAAACTTATGCTGCAAAATACTACCCTACTTACGCTGTACCTTTGTGGTCGCCATGACACTCTTTTTTATTTGTACAAGGAAATGAATTTTGCAATAGCTTCAGAGAAAATTGATAAAGTGACCAGACATTATTCTCGATAATAGCTAACAGTGTTGTTTTGTCTTGCCCCTTAGGTTGTTCAGTCCTTCTATCAAGAAAGATGGGGCGACTCTGTCGATTTGTTATTACGAGACTGCTAAATTTCATTAGCTTTTTTAGTGTAAATAGTGTAAATTTTCTCGTGATTATAAATACATCAGAGTCGTATCAATGTGTATCCGTAACGGTTTTTGCAGCCATAATTTTATAAATGAATGCGCCTCATTCGAATCTATTATTTTATTTTATAGACTTGGACATAGTATTTTATAGGGCTGTGTTAGAGAAGCTTAGAAGTAATCACAAATGAATAGTAAATTCATGCACTGTCCAGCCATAATGGAAATAACAATATTTGAGTAATTTCAGAAAGTTAAGAAGCAAGGTATTTTCTTTCCGTAATGTGTTAAATATCCAAAATGAAAAGAATGAGTACTTGTTAGGGAACACCTCGTAGAGAATTTTTTCGGAATTTAGTGGTTGTAATATGCTTACATTGTCATTTGAAATGGACGAGTTGCTGCGATAGAACAAACTGCTTCTTGTTGAATTAGCAATGTGCCCTGCTACGTATTTTTTGCACATTGCTTGAATTTCTAGTGATATTATTTTGCGTTTTATTTT
>NC_138151.1:31382724-31421724 GCF_964199315.1 Orbicella franksi
TATGTAATGATCGTTAAACTACTGAAGATTAGTAATAGTTCTAGAAAGGCCTCACGATTTTGTACTCCGTAATAAAGTTAGAAGATTTAAGGTAAATTAAAAGAAAAACTTTTGAACCTTCAGCAATTTTATTTCCTCTTTTATAACACCCACTTTCCAAACAAATATTTGCCCTCGGTTACCACCAGTTACAGGCAGTACATCCGGACTACAATTGGTGGTATCACACATTGCTACAACACACGTTCCTTTAGTGCTGGCTGCACATTCAGCTGCGTATTCGTTATATTCTTCCCTTGTCAAACATCCACGATTAAACTCAAAGCCATCTTCTCTCTGGAAACTTCCCACTCCACACACCATGTTTTCTTCCTCCGTAATCCTCGGAAGCGATGTTTTTATCACAGCTTTCTTGAGCATTCTGTGCATTCTCCCCTTCTCCAGAGCATGCTAGGCAGTAAAGCTGCGCTTCGCGTCGACCTAGCAATGAAAATAGGAAAGGCCTTAATTGAATACTGGGCTAATGCGAGCTCGTTGCAATGACGCATTGATATATATCATTCATATGTAACGGGCATACATGCTGCCCAATTTGAAAATAATTGTATTTAAAAAAACAAGAACGAGGCCGTAGGCAAAGGTGAATCATTTTGGTATTAAGAGAAGGCTTAAAGAGAGGGGATATTCTTTGCAACTTAATCTTATATGATTGGCTCTACACTTAGAAAGTCAATATATATATATATTTTCAACAATAAATAAACAAATGAACAAATAAATTTGTTCTACTTCCCAATTCAAATACGTATACGTTTTCTCATTTGAGGTGAACGCGTCACCCGTCATGGGCCAAAATTCACGACAGTCTTTTTTCTTTATAACTACGTTTTGTAAGAATATCGAGGCTGAAATTTGCCAAATTTTAAGAGTATTTTAAAAGTAAACCCGAAGCTGAGATTTTGAAAAGAATCTAACTGACGGATGTTTATGTTGAAAATTTGTGAATAGAATTAGAACTATATCATTTAAACTTAACCATGTAAAACTCTTCCTTTCTCTAAATAGCAAACTAACCAGAAACAACAAATACGGCACTACAAACGAATATATGAAAGATCATATATTTGAACTGCAGAGAAAGGTACGAAGACATGATTGATCATCGCAGTTATGCACGTAACTTAAGCAGTTGTGAAATTAAAGCCTGAAAAAAATTCAGGCCTGAACGGGATTCGAACCCGTAACCTCTGCGATACTGGTGCAGTGCTCTACCAACTGAGCTATCAAGCCATCTGGGAACTGGTTAGTATGTGAGTTCGTAATATGCTCGTAGATGATGAAGAATACAAATGAGTACATGAAAGATCATATATTTGAACTGCGGAGAAAGATATGAAGAACATGATTGATCATAGCACTGTATGCACACAACTTACACAGTTGTGAAAAATACAGCTCTAGCCGCATGTTCGTTGCTTATAACATTTTTACAAGAAGTTATGTGTGTGATATCCGGCTTTAACGCCTGCAGGCTGGCTCGAAAATCACTTTCACATCATCCAGACACCAAATACATTAGAAAATAGAAATATCATACCCTATAATCTAAAAGTATTCCCTGATAAGAATGTTTCAGCCGAATTTCGGCAGAAAAATAAACATATTCAGCCCCGGCCAGAAAAAAAATGTTCTTATAAAAAAGAGTGTAACTCCTCATCGAAACAACAACTTAAACTTTCGACTTGCACGTGATCAGGCAGTGCATCTTGAAACCGCGATAAATTTGTGAGTAACGCGGCGTCAAGCAAATAATTTTCTTCGTAGTTTGTTTTATTTTTGAGTTGGAACCAGAGAATATTGTTGGAAAGTACAACAAAACACTTAATGACTGGCCCCACCGGAAAAAGTGAGTTTCATTGAGGGTCCCGGTTTAACACAACTGTTTCCCTTAGGGCCAGTCATTAAGTGCTTAAAATAAATAAATAAAAAGAAAAAAATAGGCAATTAGTAAGCTGGCTCTAAAGCTACTTCAACACCTTCCAAAAACCAAATACATTCGAAAACAGAAATAATGGTCTATAATGTAAGAATATTCACAAGAATATTTTCAGCCTAAAATCGGCATTAATAAGAATATTCATTCTCGGTCGGAGAAACAATATCCTTCGAAAAAAGAGGGTAAATAAACAACTTTACAACCTTTCATAGCTTGGACAAGTGCAAACGTAAGGCTGACCAAACCAAAAGCCATCAAATGCTGAATTTTCAACATGTCGCTGCCTGGAAACAAAAGAAGACAGGAACTATTCGACGATACGACTCGTGAACGTGGACGATTATTCGCAAATGAACTTTGTTCGTGGCATGGTAATTGTTCTTACTAGAGCAAGATTGAATGGGGGCTTGTTCTTTGAGTATAAGATTATACTTTCTAGTTAGACGATGACTCGCCTCCTTGGCGTTAGCGAATTCGACGATTATCCAATGTCTAAGAAGTAAGTTGATCGAATCATTTGCCATCCACTTAAGCCCATGTTAATGAAATATTATATTCAGTATTAAACAAAGCAGTCAGGACCACCATTGCGTC
The DNA here is from genome assembly GCF_964199315.1 of Orbicella franksi. Classification (NCBI taxonomy): domain Eukaryota; kingdom Metazoa; phylum Cnidaria; class Anthozoa; order Scleractinia; family Merulinidae; genus Orbicella; species Orbicella franksi. The sequence goes on from NC_138151.1 coordinate 31,385,315, forward strand.
AGCCGAAACTAAAGAAAACTGGTAATTTCGATGCCACGAAAGAAGATATTAAAACACTGATATAAGTCAACTGAGATAGAAAACAAAGACAGCTTTGAAAACTAATTACGCTTGGGTGGACCTCAGTGTGAAAGGCACCGGTAGCAGCTCTCGCAGGGTGTCACATAAATGGCTTGATAGCTTTTGAGAGAACAATAAAACAAACAACAGAAACAATGTCCCTAGCACTAAAACAATAACAGCTACTACAATAATAAAAGAATGGCAGCTTGCGAAAGCTACTACACTTAAAATACGTCTCTTAAATGATGCAAGTTTGTTTTCGTTTTTTGATTGTTCGTAACGGACAGTTCCCATTTATATCTTGTTTTGGTTGATTTTTCTTGCACTTCAACAAGCTTATTGGTGGGTGTGTCACGCCAAAATATCTTCCGCACAAGAGCGCTACTGCTGAGCCAAAATAAACAATCTGGAGAAGTAATCTAGTTGTGGTAACGAGTACTTGCTTCCGTCAGTTTTTGCCGTTACTTTACACGGCCAAGCAAATTCAGGCATTGCTCTTTTTTCTTTCACCGTAAGAGTAAAGCTAAATTATCGTTGCACTTCGCCTGACAACGGCTTCTAAGGACCGTCCTATGTATTGATGCTTTGTCATGTTGATGATGAAGATCTTCCAAAGAACGTGCAACTACCAATAATAACGGAGAGGACCAGTCAATAGTCAACATAAGACGATATTACAATATTCTAACATGGCGCGAGGCTTTAAGGACAAAGTTTCAATTTTTTTCTAAAAGTTTTGTTTGTCCCTCAATTCCCAAAAGTGACTTGGGTGCAAAGAAACACCATCAAATATAGATAGAAGTTTGTCCTAAAAGCCTCGGAGCCACATTAGAAAATTGATTCGACCATTGAATGTGGCTTATTGAAACATAAAGTAAAAAAAAAAACATGCAAAATTCGGGAAATTAAAAAAACCAAAACCAAAAGGAAACATGCACGTAATGGTGACCAGATTCTTATACCCGGGTACCAAAGTCACATTAGCTAAGCTGATGTTGCTTCGTTTCTGAATATTTTCTTAAAATTGCTCTAATTTCATTTAATTTTGTTCATGGATGATGCGCTTGAAATGTTGGCTACAAACAAAAGACGATCAGCATCCTTGTTGAATATGTTTATTCAAATTTGGAGTTACTGAAACTTGAATTTTTGGTGGTCAAATTGGGGCGGTTTTGAATTATATTTAGGTAGCTCAATATTAATAGAGAATAGGGTTTTCAGAGGAAAAAAAAACTAGTTATGCATCGCTTTCGAGTAGCATACCACGGAATATCAAAATCAAGCCTTTAAGCATAAGTCGGTATATTTTATATCATGCCATAGAAAATACAGTGGCCAATCAATGCAACCTTCGCGAACGACAGGATTGGAATATACTGTCGTATATACAACGGCTTTCCTGTATTCTGATTGGTTGTATTTTCTGTGGCATAGTGTATATAAAGCCTGATACACTGGAGAGATACTTTGTCAAGTAAAGTTTTGAAAGGTCTCATTTAACTTTGTCGGATGAGAGCGTCAACCCTTCGCGACAAGAGCGAATGGTAGTCTGCTTATTCACTTGAATTTTGCAAATCATTGTAGATGAAATCTACTAATTTTCACGTGAAATATTAGCAAGGATGCATTAGATTTTAACTCCTGACCAAGATAGCACATAGCTATCCGAAATGCATTTGGGCAGGCCTATTAAGGCCTCATATGATAATAGTAGAAACTTGAAACAATGCGCTATCAAAATGGGAGCCAAAGAAGGTCGATGGACACTGGAATTACATCATCATACTTCTTTTTATTCATAATTACTCGAGCAGCACAATTTATAGCAGCATGAAGGTTTGCAATAAGATTTCTTGGAAGTCGGCACAATAATGCGTTCCCACTATCCAACCTACACGTCACGTGAAAAAAGCTCCTCGCGATTAAGTACATTCTTATGCCAGCTGCAATACATATGCTACACGCTTGAAACTCAAAATTTGTCGCAGAATCAAAACTCACACCAATATTTCGAGCCGAAATCGAAGCTGAGCAGATATCAAGCGGCGGAATGTAGGGCCTGGGAGGAAATTGTGATGCTTTGTCAGAGTTCAACTTTATTTTGGTAGAGGACATCCAGTTAGCCAACTCAGGTGTATCGAAAAATCATGTTGTTTAGAAAAATACGATAAGAAACTGAAGACCACTAAAAGTCGTCGATGATTTTGGGCGAATTAATACCACCGCTCGTATAATAAAGAAGAAAATCAGATCGAGTCGATAAAACAATTGCGAAGTATTTTTTCACTTTAAAGAAAAAGCCACAAGTTCGCCGATGATCAACGGCGAAGTAATTCAGCTTGTATATAATGTTGAATTGGTCATGCCGCGTACAAAGAGCTTAAAAGTGCTATATTTAAAACAACTGTGGTTGGTTTATTGGAGGTCTTCTCTCCCTGTCAGTTTGTGTTTTATTATCATTATTATTATTATTGTTATTATTATTATTATTGTACATATGCTTATTTATGGTGTTGCAAATAAAAAATGATGATGTTGATGATGTTGTTGTTGTTGATAATGATGACGATGATGATGATGATGATGATGATGATGTTGGTAGACTGAAGAACATCGCGACTTGTCGATGATCATCATCGGGGTAATTCTGTCTGTAAATTAGGAACTTTGGCCTATGAGAACGTAACGTCTAAAGTGAGTAAAATGTTGATAATTCGCACTTTTTGTTTGGAAAATATCCTAACAAACGGCGACAAATGAAGACAATCTATTGCGTCAGCGTATTCGCCTTAGGTTTATGTTTGTACGCCTATAAAAACCAGTCGATGGCAGTTTTCATTTAAGAAAAAAATTGGAAACGTTTGCGTGTGAATAGGACATATAATATTCATCATGAAAACATAAAATAGAAATAGAAATAACAAGATTAAGCAGCAGCTAAAGTAAAACAACTGACAAGAGATTAAATAATAAATGTACCTCTAGGCGACATGTACTCCTTCCTCCATAGAAGTTTATAGAGAAAAGGGTTTTGTTAACAGCCTTGTGTACCGAGTTAAAGCGCTGTTATCTATTTCTGTAGGATATTTTATACAGTGGCTAGAAGCAACGTACGCCAGCCCTCAAAACTGTTAGCCTATATTTCCAAAGTGTGTTTTTAAAAACAGATAACTCAAAGGAATTGGTAGGGGTCAATTTTAATTGCATTTTTAAGCAAGACGTTTGCTAGGGAGTGCCCAAATTGGTGACGTGCCTTTCAATTATAGCTACAAGAATAACGAATAAGTTATTTAATGAATTAGTTTTTGTTTTTAAGTTAGTTTCAAATGTGATGTGAAAGGAGGTGGTTGTTTGGGTCAGTGAAACTGTTTTGGTAAGATTTTAATTCTGAAACATTCACCGAGCTGGTTATGATCATTTCGCATGCCCAAAGCAAAAATGACACTATCTTGCTATTATTCACTACATATTTCAATATTTATAATATTATCTGAGTCGATTGCACGATGTCGACGTTTTAGTTTTATCTAAACGAAGCCATTTTATTGCAGGTGGTAACGACGGTGTCGTGGTATTCTCTGCGTGGGTCGAATGAAACTCGCGAGGAAAGAAGCGAGATAGGAGTGTGTTCTGAAATATTCCTCGAACATTATTCTTTCATTTCGTCTATATTTCTCAAAACTTTGATTGCACGATGTTATTTTCCTTGAATATGTCAAATAAAGTAAAGTAAGCTCAGCGTGAAATTTCGGCCGGCATCACAGCTGGTTACTGTGACTAGAAAATTAATTGCGTTGAAAGGAACCTTAAGTCAAAACTGATTACGTTTACTGAAGTAGACGACAAAAGAAAATGTCAATAAAGACACAGACGGAGAGGTAATTGATTCGCAGAGAGAATTTCACTGTCGGTGTTGTTTCATTACCTTGACACGAAAGCTTGCCATTTCGACCCTGCAGAAATCTTCTTCAACAAATAAGGCAACAAAGTTTATTGATTTGTGAAACATTAATCTGTGGCAAAGAATTGCTGAAGCATTCTGTTAAAGGATTTTGGATCTCCTGGTAAACTGTTTGCTGCTTTAAGCCTGGTTTCTGCATGATTGGTAAGTTCGCTGCACTGATCGTTGTGATCACTACAGAAAAGGTTGAGCGATCTTGCGAATACCTGTTTGGATATGACTGCTACGTTGGGGCAGAACATTGAGAATATTACACGGCGGCGCAAAGATCTGAATTTTATTTCTGAGCGATGAAATCAATATTTTACGGACAAGCGCAGCGAGTGAGTAAAATATTGTTTTAACATGAGGCAATATAATTCATATATTTAAAATTAAGCCACCGTGTAATTTTCTTTTTACTATGACGACAAACTGACTGTTTGCACAAACAACCGTGAAAACTGGGAAATGACGTCATCGTTATCTTCATTAGTAATATCAGGAGCCATAATCGGGGACGGAGACCGTAAGCGCGCGCCATTTCAAATATTGGGGTTGTCCCCATGATATGGGACAATAATTCTATTTTTAGAACAAATTGCGCCATCACCTGCGGCACACGCGCGTGCATGCTGCGAGGACTTTTGCGGATGTCGTGCGGGGGAAATGGCGTCCGAAATGGCCTCCGAAACTCCCGAAATGTTTCATGTTTTTGCCCCACAACTCAACGAAGAAAAAAAGTTTCTAACGCTCAGGGATAAGCGTTGAAAGTGTAAAGAATTACTTGCATGTGTTTTGTATTCAATCTCATCCCGATGGTAGGCGTCATTTTCAGGAAAGCGGCAATCCATTGGCTTTTGTTTTGCGAGCAAATAGAGCTTATTCGCGATAGCTGCCATGTTTGTTTTCATATTATAATGTGAATTAAGCATGTGAATTCTGAGCGGGTAAATAATAATTAAAAATTGTACTAACTCATCTTCATTAAGTTGAAAAATTAAGAGACAAATTTCTGGAAGGAAAAAAAGATAAGAGCTAAAAGCGTGCACAAAATCGTTACTCGATGATGCAAATTATGACCTTAAAAACAACGAACCGACGAACTTTATGAATCGATTTCGTTTAAATTGTGGGTTTTGTTCCACAAATTATATATCACATTGTTCCATATACTCGAGACAAGTTTGTTTTCGAAATGTAACGTTATTCCATGAACTAACGCGAGTAATTATAAATTAGTTACAGTACAGGCATAAATGGGACAAGATTGAGCCATCATATCCTCTTTACGAACATGGTGGCCTATCTTTTTTATTTCATTTCTCGAAATAGTGCCTGGTAGGGAACATCCTGGGAAGGTTTCAAAAATATGGTACGACAACCTTTTTTTCTCAAGAATTACCTATTAAATAGCGGGGATTATGATGCTATCTGATACTGGTGAAAGAAGCAACTTGCCTCATTTTGGCGTCGGCTCTTCCGTTTCCGAGACCTACACCTTTAACTTTTCAAGAATGCCAAAAAAGTTATCGTCAGTAAAAGTTTGTCAACACAATAGTGTGATCAAGTTAGCCTGAAAAATTAATTTTCAGCCAAGTTCATAATAATATGATTTTTGCGTAAAGACAAACATTCATTAACGTCAATGAACGAAAGTACATTTTTCAGAATTCTTTACTATTCAATGCAGTTATCCCCTTAACATCGTCGGTGCAACATAAGTTATAAAACCAGAGAACAAAACCCAAAAAATGTCTTTTATATATATCTATATATTTCTCGCTTAGAGTATATTTGACATTGTGTTCTAAGCCTTTCTACAGGTAACTCCTTAGATCTTAGCCGCCTCTTGGGAACTTTTTATACGGTCGACCGGCGAACAAAATGCAAAACCTTAAATCCTCCAATGAATTCGTTTGTAAATGTTTGGTAATTCAAAGTCTTCTAATTAAAGAAATATGCGGTTGAGTTTTAATTGAACGCTGTTGCCTGCAAGTGCAAGTGAAAAGTCTAAGAAGGAATGCATTCTCAAAGGATTCCTTGAGAGCTGCGAACTTGACTTCGCACTCGTTCCACTAACACTTTGAACTTCAAAATTCGGTCAACAAATCTCATACGATGTCCAGTCAAGTTCACAAAACTGTCGTTGTTTTATTAATTATGTATCTAACTTCACTATATAACTGCTTGTAAAGGGCTCAATTACATCTTTCGAATGCAGATGAGAACATTTGGTTTACAAAAGATGGTATATGTGATGTTTAAATATTTGCCGTTTTCAGACAGGTGGTCTTTTCATGGCCATTAACGTTCAATATTCCTTGTTGGCAGATGTTCTTGATTTGCATTTCGTATTTTTCACTCTGTTTGCATTTGATAAGGGCCGTTTTGCTGTCAATGGTGGCAACACGACCTACAAAATTTAAATATTTGCCAAAGCTGTTTCAGTGTATCCTCATTAAGAGTAAATGTTAAATTCTGTTGGTTTTCCTAGCGCTTTTTAAGGCACATGACGAGTTAAGAAGTTATATTTAGAGAGCAGTCCTCACAGTCTGTATGATCTCAATGGTTGCTCCAAAGGTGATAACAACATCGTGGCTACAACATGCCGCATTTGCTGCAGAAATAATCGATTCCTGTGATCCTGAAATTAAGTTCAAGTAAGTCATTTTATAATCTGGGAATAAGTCTCGGGTTGTTATTTTTTAAAGATATAATTGTATAAATATGGAAGCGTAGCGGACTAATGGTTTGTCGGGAGTTCGGATCGAGTTGCTTAAGTTGTGGCGCTGAGGGGTAGCGTCATTATGTTGTGTTCTTTGGTCAGATAGTTTTAATAACAACATCATAACCAGAAGTACAAATGTATAGTGGTAAAGTTTAAGGATACTCAGACAAAATAACGGAGATGGGAACCTTCAACGCATGCGTCTTCGACGCCAGAGATACGATCGCGAAAAAGCTAGCATCCCATTCAAGAGAGCAGTGATACCCTCAAACCCTCCAAGCCATCCTGGAAAGCAAACCCAGGTGCTGTGGGCAGATGACTAGTAAAGTACATGTCAATGCAAATGTAAATTTACTTTCACATTTCTGTCACTACTTGTTTGTTTGGCTTTTCCAATTTCCACATTTGACTGGAAGGAAAAAGCGCCCTGAAGAATGACCAGGTTGGCCCTTTCTTTTGGGTGCGGGAGGAGAGAAGAAAACTGAGTATCAGTTACAGAATTTTACGCTTCTGGTGTGGGTAGCTGGGCTCACATTTGTACCACCGTTTTCGTTTTGGCGACGTTTGACAGAAAGTCATGTCAACAGTAAATATCAACGTCTTTGGAAATACCGTAGGGATATAAAATACCAAAAAAAAGCTTAAAGTTAACATCATAGGTGTTAAGAAAAGCTCCTATTAAGGGAGACTTTTTTATCTGTCCAGAGAAGTTATCAATAAGATATCGAATATTCATTAGGCAGCTATTAAGGCGATTGCACAGTTGTTAACACGACACCTTAGCGGGCGAGTTTCTCACAGAAAGATATATTCATTAGTCTCTAATGGTTTTCCACTTCATGTTTAAGACATTTCACTAAAGCTTGGAATACTGCTTCAAGTCTTGTGAACGTTATTCTGATACAGAAGGGCAGATACGTGCCAAGCTTGTAGAACAATTATTGCTCACCTCATTAAAAAAAATTCATTTAATATAATTCATATTTAGCTACAGGGTTGCTTTAATATGGCAGCTGATGATATCTCCGCTGCTAGAATTTTTTCTAATTGGAAGGTGTGTACAAAATCTATTTCAAAGTAAGTGTTCTTAAAATACAAAAGCGAATGCAAAACGGATATGAGACGGCAAACGTTGGGTGCTTTCAGGTACAGGCTCGAATTTCCCGGCCACGAAATTTCTCCATAAATTATTGTATGTGTATATGGTAGAAACCAGCTTTTATGCAAAAAAGCTGGAACATCTTCCACGTAAAGAATGAGTGCTATGTCAGATGAGCCTATTACTGTGAAAATTTCAAAGTTATTGGACTAAGTAAATTCTAAGAAAGTTACGGAGATTATACTTTAGATATAATTCATCATAATTTTTTTGGAAGACCTCGCTCTAAGTTTTTTTTTCACCATCTGTGCTTTTAATTTAAGATCTCCATAAGCCGTTTGAATAAAATCTTATCCCAAATAATCTTTTGTTTAATGAGTTAGAAACGGTCACATCAATCGCTGTCAAACCTCGGCTTCACTAAGCCAAACTGCCGTATATTTGCTACATCAATTTTAGTTTACAGTGCTTAATTTTCTGATCAGATATATTTCGTAACGTCGATTAACTTCAAAAGCTGTGTCTGTGTTTTTTTGTACAAACTGCGATGTTGTTTCCTCTGCCATTTTAAAGTTATTTGAAAACAATTGAGGAAAATTTTAACCGACTCGTTGAAAGGTTGGTATTCCGAACTTTATGTTCTTCCGAGCGCGTTCAGAAAAGCGCTTAATAAAGATGGCAAACAATGATGATTTATTGACATATTTACAACTTTAAAGCTCGACTTGCCACAATAGTGGTTGCAATACGACAGATACTCTAATTAAAATGAAAATGAAAAATTTATTAGTCTAAATTTCTCCGAAAATTTTTGCTGAATTAAAGGCATTTTGCCTGGAAAGCGAAGATCCTTAATGTGAATTTTCTCGGTTTGAAAATCAAAGAGGTCTACAGTCCTATAGCCACGAATAGAAATTTCCAATTTTTCGTTTCATAAACACTTGTCAACTCCCAGCAGGGGGTTATTAAAATTTATAGTATATTTGTGGTCTGTATGTTGAATTCTGAAAAATATTTTGTTTGAGAGTGTTGCAGTTAGATGAACGATTAAAGCAATGACAAAGTTTCTTCTTAATAAATTGCTCGCTTTTATTTCTTTTTGTACTTCTTTACTTATTCAACAATGAACAAAAAATAACGAAAATGCGTCAGAAAAGACGGGAAATACGTAAAAATAACTGAAAGAAACTCATGGCACAAAAATTATTAACCGATACATGCAAAAGTTCACCTGGGCAAATTTAGGCCTTTACACTGGATTTATTACCACTATTGTGTCCAATGGTTGGGAACTCAATACTTCATACTCCGCGGACCCAAGCAACCGAAACAGTACACAGTGGCTAAATATTTCACGTGGAATTTCATAATGATTGGCAACTGCAGAAAAAATGCAAAACTTTTGTAATTGCGACCCACTAACTTGTGTAAAACGTAATTGTTTTGAAGCTGAATTATTAGCCGCTGGATGCGGTTTTTTGAGGATAATCCCGATGTGGAAAACAAGATTGCTTGCGTAATTTGACGGAACTGGACTTACCTTTTAAGGCAGAAGGTATTTTATGGATACTGGGTGACGAGGTGTCTAGGAAATGTTCCCACAAATTATACAAATTTCCATCAAACGCTTTTTAAGTGTATAGTTACAAGTGACAGATTTTGTGTTTTGGTCACTTACAGGGAGGAGCAAGGAATTGTGTTGTGCGAGCCCAAATGAACAGAACTCTCCGCTTGTGTGTTGTCGTGGTAAGTATTGGAATATTTTGAAGCAGGTAGCTCGATAACTCGCCTTATTTTGAACTCCACTCTTGGATCGAAACTTTCATCCTTATAGTAATTGTTTTATTTTGTTTACTTGCGATAAGCAGGCTTTACTCGCTCGTCTTGGACCACGTATCGTAAAAGGAAATCCGACGTGCGAATATCCTAAGGGTACGTGAAACATAATTTAGAGTTATTCACGTGTAATTACTTGATTATTGTGCTTAACGCCTTAGGAAACGTTTGGGGGCTTCAAAAGTCCTACAAGTAGCTCTTCGCCTAAATATTGTTCTACAATGCCTCGAAAATATTACCTCCCACGACTTAAAAACAAGCTGTTCAGTGTTACATTTTATATTAATTTCTGAATTATGAATTCGAGGTAAAAGCGAAATTTAAGTTGTCATGTATGTCGCGAGTGACACATTCGACACGTATGCCACTTTTAAAATTCGTGACCATATCTTGAGTTTATATGTTTGTATAGTGCTCTCGGTGTTAATGAATTAAGCTCAGGTTGTATGTTTCAAATTTAGAATAAAGTACTTGTAAAAAAATCATCTGGCTGCACGTAAAGTTAAAACCCATTCAGTTGTAGAATCGGGTAAATTAAAAATTTCCCGAAATAGTTATTTTTTGTACTCGATTTTAATTTAAAAATTGAATCAAGCCAAAACTAAAACGGCATCACAGAGATATTTACAAAGAAACATGAACAAAACCCTCCCGTATTCCACCTGCTACGATTCACGTTAAGTTTCTTTCAATATTCTTAAGACTGTTTTTGTTACGCCCTATTGTTACATATGCTAATGAATTCAATTTTTCTTATGTGGCTTATTAGCAGCGCTAAAATGTGGCAATATCTACAAACTGAAAAAAAAACAACTTCGAAGTGATATTTCAGATATCAAGATATCAAGATTCAGGCCTCACGTAACACACTAAGACGTTTTCCATCCGTTCGTGATCCGTTCGTTTTGACCATTAAACGGTTACGTTTTCGCGTGAGACGTCATTTAATTATTTAATTATGTCTTTTCCGCGCGTAGACACACCAAATGCTAATTTTGTGCACTCTTAACTCATTCTGACTTTACAACTTCATTGACTTGCATTTCTTTGATAAAGAGGTCGTGATGACATCAAAATGTCGAGCCACTAATGCTGTTAAAATATTTGTAGTTCTTCTCAAATCTATAATTACCCGAGCTATCACTCGAACTTTAAACAATTTATTGCACGAACCCAAGCACTTAAATCCGTGAATCCGCGTAGGACACAAAGTAATAAATAACAAACTAGGCAAAAAAAATCTCATATCCAACAAGGGTGAATGGAATAATTCCTTTATTAAATTTTTCAATCGACTGGGTAAGTGAACATTTCAATCAATATACACGAAGTGCTGGTTGCAAAAGGCGGGAAAATTTTTTGCACGACGTTTGTTAGGAAAGCGAGCGAGACGGAGTTTAATTTCACGATGTTATTTCTTCATTATCTGCTTATTTTTAGTTTCGATTGAGAAGATACATCAAACACTCAAGACAGTGTTTCACCATATTTCCGATCACCTCGTCAAAACTACTCCGCTGCCCGTCATATTTTCAACTCTCTTCTTGGTGTTTAGGAAAATTTTCAAACACGTTCTTTCGTGTTTGATATATTACCTCCCGATCGGGAACCGTAAAGTTACTCAAGCAATGCTCAGTCTATAGCTGGATGAAATTCCTGACAATTTGTTCGGCTTTGACTTATTTTAAGAGAAGTCAACATTATACAGTTGATGCACCTAACTCGCAGTGGCTTTGGTTTTTCATTACGACGCTTACCAATCGGCTTAATTAAAAAGTCATCGAGTCAGAATAAAAACAAAACCAATTGTAACTCGCTCCCACTCGTTATTGCCGCGTTTTTCTTGAGCTACATGTACCGTGGATTGTCTAAAGTGATTAATTTAGTTTTGGTTAAATGATATTCAGTTAAAAAAACACTCTGTCACAGCTTTTTTTCTATGTTTTTCAGAAATATTTGGGGCTCAGGTTGAGAGATGGAATAATATCCGAAATTGGAACTCCTTTATTAATAATCTCACTGCACCAAACGATGGGGAATCTTTTATTCAAACACTCAATTTACCTCGGAGTCAAAGACTCGTGAACATTGGTCGACGTATGCGTACATATTTCCTGGCGCCAGAGTCTGGGACCTATAGGTTCTACATCGCATGTGATGACAATTGTCAGCTTAACCTGAGTACAGACGAGAAGCTTGAGAATGTGGTAACCTTGGTAACCGTTAAGAGATGGACTAGATATAAGGAATGGACAAGGTAAGCATTTCAATTACTTTTTGTTTAATATCAAATATTATTATATGACTAGCTCCGTGAGCGGGCAAGATGAATCAAATCCTGCATTGTGATTGGCTACCCGAGCGGGCAAGATGGAGCTATCTTGCCCGCTCGGGACTACCCGCCGTGTCCCGCAAGAAAAATTTCCCCGAAAGCCATATAATAAATCTTTTATTGACCAAGCTTTTTCGGTCAAGATGGCTGGCTGACGGTCAATTGAAAGCGCTCTGTCGATTACGCTTTAATTCTTTACCTTTAACCGTTTTCTTGTCCTTCAAATAAATAGGTCAAATTCTGCAAGAGCTTCACTGTCCAAAGGTCGCTCATACCTTCTGGAGGCCATTTTATTTCAGGGTCCAGGAAATTATCACATGACTGTTCGTGTAGCTCTCCCAGACGGAAGTATCAGTGAACCCATCAGCAATAAATTCCTCGTAAAATACGCACAAGCCGGTGAGATAAAAACTAGATTTAATATATCAAAAACGAGAAGCCGTTCTTTACCACTTTGAAACACCATAAAGGGAGCTAAAAATACGACCAGCAGCAGAGATTTTTTGTCCAACTTCGAGGTGTTCAAAAATGTGGTAAGAAATGTTCTCGCTTGTTTGATGCATCTTCTCAATCAAAACTTAAACCAAGCAGGAATCGTAGAAATCTATCGTCACTGTTGTGATTTTCTTTGTTTCAACTTGATGGATTGTTAATGAGTTTGAGAAGTATTAGTGCAGAAGGCGCCTCATCCAAAATGCTGATCAGCCTTTCCAAATTGGTGACGTATACTAATTTTTCACATTCTTTCCTTCGCCATATTGAGAAAGTCAAACTGTAGTCTGGAATCAAATGGAATACCTGCATATAGCTGGAAGCTAGCTCATTCGTACTAAGTAGGAGCTTAATTTGCTCTCCTGCGCCGGGAAAAAGAAATTTTGGCTGATAGTATCTATGCAAAAATTAACTAAATGCAAGCTTCAACTCGTCACTTATTTATCTGTGGTCAGCATTTACACAAGTTAGCATGTACACTGCTACACCGAGGAATGTTTTCTTTTCTTCATGAAGTCGAGAGCTAGTTCGTTTCTCCTTACACAGATATTTTTTCCCATAAGGGGAACTTTTGTTCAAATTTTGACAAAAACTCTTTTAAACTTGATTGTTTTCTTCACAGGATCTTTTGGCGCAGCTCCAGTAGGGGACTGGGGTGCATGGTCCACATGTAGTAAGACCTGTGGCGAGGGAACCCAGACACGTAAACGCTCGTGCCTTAATCTCCCACCTGTGTACCCCACCCCCAATACAACTGACATGGAAATGAGGATGTGTTATCCTATAGGGCCTTGTTCCTGTAAGTGATTATTACCACAGTCCGCTTAATCTAACGGAACTTAATGAGCTTTTTATATGCGGTGCTTAATGGGATGTCACTACGCATGCAAAGAAATCCCCATCGCCAGAATATATGAAATGGCCAGTAAGGACTAATGCTCAATTTACTGTTACCTCCTTGTAGAGATAAATAGCGTACTTAAGATTAAGCCGTGATCTCGTGTAAAGCAAAGACTATAAGTCTTCTCTAATTTGTCTTCTTAGCAGCTTTTCAGTGCTTCATAAACTTACCTTTTCTAAGTAAAAGGCCATGAAATAATAGAAATTCGGTTAAGCTTTTTATTTCCCATTTGTTCCTTCTTCTTCTCTCACATTCATACTTTTAATTTTTACATGTTAAGCCATGTAAAACGAGTCAAAACTCTTTGCTACGGACACCAATTGGTCAGAGCTGAGTGTCTATAATGAAAGTGTCCGTATCATAGAGGTAGAGATAATGTGAAGTAATTTTTCTTTGGGACTAACTGATCTGTTTGTAATTAGAGGTGTCCGTAATATAGAGCTGCTCGTGCTCTGCAGGAATCCGTTAGGAGAGATTCGACTGAATCTGCCATCTCCCTCGGCAGATAATTATGTAGTGCTTGTTACTTAAAACCACAGCTTCGAATTCGTTAGATGCATTTTGCATATTTTTCAAAAAACCTTACTAAGACCATATTGTTATTTATGTTGCATAAATTATTTTTGTTCCCAGTACCACGCAGCATCATCCAAGTTCGTAACATCAGCTCGACGTCTCTCTTAGTGGAATGGCAAGACCGCTGGTCACAGGAACTGCGTCAGTTTCAAATCATATACAATAGAACAACCAACCAACCATCTCAAAATATAACTGTGAATGCCTCGCAACAATCTGTAGAACTTCATGATCTTGGATTTTTCACGTGGTATTGTGTTAGAGTGTTCGTGTCCCGTCAAGGAGTGGAACAGAAGTCACCTTGTGTGTATGCGAGAACGGGGCAAGATGGTGAGTGAAGTGTCAATTTATATACACATGCATGGCGGAAAAAGAAAATGGCCCGTTGGGGCAAGACTCCCATCTGAATAGGTCGGGGATGCTCGTCGTCCGCTCAGGGACGTAAATCACGGATTTTGGCGTCATTTAGGGTGGTTAAGACAGACCTCAAATATTTTATCTGTCAAGGTGTCCTTTAGGGTGTACTAGAAGAAATAGTCAACAAAAACTGTCATGTTCGTTTTAAAGTTATCCCTTAGGGGTCAAGTTAAGCTCAAGCAACACCCGGATTGACTCTCGTTTAATTTGATGGCATTAATTCAAATTTTCCCATGAGCATCCTTGACCTCTTTCGATAAGAGTGCCCCCTCTCCCGCCGGGAGAGGTGGCAGTTGAATTGCGAATTGTTTGAAGCGCGTGTTTGTGGATTTCCAGGCATTATGATTAAAACGACACTCTGGTATTTGACAAAAACACTGGTAAATGTTAATGTTCAGAGTCATCACTAAGAGATATTGTCCTACTGTTCCACTAGTTTCCCTCAAAAAAACTAAAGACGTTTGGGTGATAAATTAGTAGAATTTCAACTCCTAACGAGCTTACGACTAATCAGTATTTTTTTGAACTACTTTTTCACAGCTTCATAATATGTGCTTGGCTCCTCCGTTTTGTACATATTCCACGTGAATCATAATTTCATCTCATTTCTAGTCCCTTGTAGTCCTCCATTGGGGGTGGAAGCAGGTAGCCATCATAGTCCTTCTAGAATCAAGGTTGCATGGAAGGCGTTATCTGAGTCCTGTTGGCGAGGGGTACCTAGAGGCTACTTCATTCGACTTCAAGTCAACGAGACTGTTCACGAGAAAAACAAAACATGGAGGCAGGAGTTTTCAGTACGGTCAAATTCAACAGAGGCTGTATTAGAGGGCCTTCAGACATATACCAAATATAAGCTGCAAGTTGCTGCTATGACTGAAAGAGGCCTGGGGCCATATATTGAAGCTGTCTACGTAGGTTAGTAGCTAAGAGAGACGAGAATGTAGACAATATAATTACCTCCAAAAAAAAGTCTCCATATAATAATGATATCAAAATAATTGGGTAGCAAAACAGGGATAGTACATTTGAAATACTCTATGACGCTGTTTTTCTTTAAATTTTAACGTGATTTCCTAGCTTAGGATACTTCCGATGACAGTATGCCTGTATAGAATCTTCACCTCTTTTATACTGAACCACTGAACTGAACAATGTCTCTGATGGAACAATCAATAATCGTCCAATGCTGCATCATCCAATTGCTTAAGGAAATCATAGCACATTAAAACCGCCACATCTTGAGACCGTTCCTAATTGGTATTGATCTTAACCAACTGTTGCCATCTTGGTTTACTTTTGTTTATTAGTACCTCTTTACTCCTTTCACATTAGAAAACTGTTACAGTGGAATCCCGGTTTCGTGAACCCGATTTTTTCGAATCGGGTAGTTCGAGAAATTGGGTGTAAAATTACAATGCTGGACTGACCGGAGAGAAACTACTTTTTCGAGTTATCGCGAGAAGTGCTGTTCCCGTGAATTAAAAAAAAGAAAAACACGCTAAAAACCTGTTGCAATTTTTTCTCACATCAAACAATTCACATAATAATATCTTCACCATAGTGTTTTAAGGCACGTGTGGTACTAGGTATAGTTTTCACCAAAACAACGCATCACGATCGCCATGATGATCTCTCTTTAATTTCTCGATAATAGCAATTTCGATTTTGTTAAATGAGTAATTGTAGTTGTATTAGGGATTGAAACTTGTAATTTCTGATGTGTATTTTGTACTTTTTTAAATTTATTTTATTTATGTTTAGTGTGAAAAGGAAAAGCTAAGCAAATATATAAGATAAAATTGCGATATTGTTTATTTTTACAGAGACCTGCCGATGTCCCAGTAGGATTTTTGTCAACTGGATGCATGTTCCTCCACTTTGTGTCAGGAGAGATGGAGAAGAACCCACAGGGCTAGTACCTGAAGTGCTACGTCACATGGTTCTCTATGGATGTGGCACTTGTCATGAAAACAAAACCACTAAAATAATATACCATGAAGAGAGCTCCAGTGTACAGAATATGATTAGCACCGTCAATGAGGACCTTCAGATTAACCTACCTATCACTGTAAAGCCCGGAATGCCTTCAGCAGGGGAGGGCTGGGTGTTCCTTCCTGTGGTTGAGGTAGCAGGGTTTGCCTTTCTCACGAGGAAGCCCAGCACAGATGCATATGCAAGATATTTAGCGTCCTCTGTCCTGGTTCGTTGGCCTGTTTTTGTGATGATGTTTGTGATGTTTGTCACGTTTGGATTGGCGGTTTGGACTGTGGTAAGAACGTTACTATCCAAATGCTATTGAGTAACGTTTGTAGGTCTTGCTGGGTCACGCCAGGCTAACCTAAGTTACGCAAGGTCGTGATAAGTCATGTTGTTTTTGGATGATGTTGTTATTTACGGAGTAGTTTCTGAATCGGAGCCTCTAAATGATGCTAGAAAGTTAATGGCGATTTTAAAAAAAGCCCTTAGACCCCGACCACACTAAAGCATTTTCGTATGAAAACGTTTACTTTTTGATGCGTTTTCGCCTTTCGACAACACTAAAACGACCGAAAGGGCTGATAAAAACGGAGAGTTTTGAAAACGATTTCAGACGTGTAGTCGTTTGAAAACGCATCAAAACGCTCCGTTTCTAGTGTGGACAGGTGGAAGCGGAGGCATATACTGCCGGGACCTGTCGCATCTGTCAGACGTTATGGTGTGGACGACAGGCCGAACGCAGCAATAAGTAGGCGTTTTTGAATGAAAGCGCATTAGTGTGGACAGTTGAAAACAAAACGAAAACGCTAGCGTGGGCAAATTAGTTGTTTCAGAATGAGTGGCAAGTCTCATCTTTCCCTTCTGTTTATCTCAATACAGGAGAAATATAGGAACCCTGCTCATTTTCCGCAACGTTTTACTCGAGGTTGGGGTGAAAGTGTTTGGTGGGCCTTCATTTCCATGACAACCGTAGGGTAAGTCAAAGGTTTATGTGCACCAAAAGAATCCTTTTTTAATTGTTTACAATTACAAACACATGGAAAAAGACACTCACTCAATGTTTCAATCACTCAGACATTCTGGCGAAACGAAAGCTGGTTTGAAAAATCAAGTTCGAGAAATAGGGGAGAGGGGAGGGTAAAATTACAGTATTCGAGAGGTTCGAAAATCGAGGGTTCAAGAAATCGGCACTCCACTGTGCTTACCAACAGAATTAAGGAACTTAATTGTTACAAATTAATAACCTAGAGGCTACGATGATTTAAGTTGTTATTCTCGTCAGCCACAAGAGGATCTAAATTAATATCTGTTTACAACTTTTCAGCTTAATAGCGTGCTTGGTTATCTATTGTTATGAATTAACACCCTAGAGAGCATCATGATTGAAGGCTAATATTAATGTTAAATATAATTCTCCAAGGTATGGTGATCGTTACCCAAAATCAGTTCCTGGCAGACTTATCGGCATTGTCAGTTTCCTTGTCGGCGCAGTCATGGACGCTCTATTTATAGCAATACTGACGTCATCACTGACAGTGTTCGTGTTTGATTTGGCAGCCAACCCTGATCGCGGAAAAAAGGTCAGCGAAATATTTTACTTCGTGTCCAGGGCTGGGAAGAGCGTTTAAGGGTGTAGCCTGAGTGGATGCTTAATCCTTTGTTCTGTGGTATTAAAACTTTCATTAGTGCTCATTTGGCCCACAATGAAATTTTGACGCGTCAGCTGTCCCTCGACATCGTCACAGCAATCACATTATGACAGGCAACCTAGGTCTACTTTTCTTACTTTTTTTAGCTCTCTTCAGAAACGTTGCAGAATAATTGTTTTTACAATATACCATTTTTGGTTTAATTTCCATTAATTCGCGTTATGACTGAATGAATGAATGAATGACGTGTCAAAGAAGTCTAACCAAGGGTAAAAACCCTCTGACTTTCTGAGAGGATGGTGAAATCCAGAATGGCGGATCCAAGAAAGTAGGATTAATACCGTCATGTGTCGCCAGATGACGTAATTACAAACAAGAAATGTGCCATCTTGCAGAGCAGGCAGAGTTATCTATTAAACGCAGAACGATTTAAATATGTTTTATTTCAATCAAAGTTGCTCTTGGTTTACATATTTTGATTATATATCTTTTAAATTTCTTTCTTTCAGATTGGTGTAATCAGAGGTTCTGTGGAACATCGATTCGGCATGCGCATAATTGGAAGTAAAGGTGAATACCAATAGCTTATGATTGAAAGTTATCACCTGACGTTGGTTATAAAACATCGCTTTGGTTACCTAATATAGCAAACTCAAGAGAGAGTCTTTTACCGCATTGTCAAACACCGAAGAGAAAGCTGAAAATACATCGGACAGCCAAGTTTATTTTTTGACGAACTTTGCAGTAAAATACTCTTTCGAGTGTGATGTATCTTCTCAATCGAAACTAACACCAAACCAGAGAAAACCCTGACATTGACTCTGTGCAAAAGAGATTGCTTATGCTAGTGTTGAATTTTTTTAACTTTTTTGTTCGTTTTTATGAACGGCGGATCTTCATGGGCTAAGAATTAAGGATAAATCTAGCATTAAATTGCAATATTTAGAAAGGAAGCCACAGGCATGGCTGGTTTTCATGCGGGTCCGCTATCCTGGTCGAATTGCAATTTAGAGATGTTGGTTTTTGTGGAGGGAGGAAAACCGTAGAAAAACCCTTGGAGCAAAGCGAGAACCAACAACAAAACTTAACCCACATATGGCACCAGTACGGAATCGAATCCGGACCACATTCCTTGCATACGGCGGCTGCGCCCGCAGTACGAGCGGCAGTCAAAACCGAGCTGTACTGACAAAACGACACGATAATAGTCTCTTTCTTTGCAGCCGACAAAAATAAAGAATGCTTAAGTTGGTTTGGCCAATTCTAATAGTAAGCTTGAGATTTCCGAGAATTTGGCGATGAACAGCATAATTTGTTCAGAATAATACAGCTATTATTCTACCGGCTGGCGACACTCGACGAACTATATACGAACGCCGGCCACCCATTTTTGGCGCCAAATTAGAAGCTTGGAAAAACAAAATGTTTCATATTTTTCGCTATTTGCAGTCTGACATGGTTTGTAGAATTGTAATCCGTTTTCGTGAATATTTAATGTCATCTCCGGTGAAAAAGGTTGCCCGATTTCAATGCCTTGCCTTTTAACATGCATTGACGTTAGGACAGTACAGTTTTTCCCGCCTGCTAAATCCTGATTGGTCAACTCAAATTTCAGGCGCACCATCCGTATGCAAGGCCTTAGTTCACAATGGTGGGAGGCGAGCGCTCTCGCTACTAAGCTACCCCTGCTCCCCATTCACCGTCTTTTTCCTCCGGAAGACTGGATTCAAAACAGAAGAAATTTATCTCACTCATGACGAATTACCGGTTGGTTTTCAGGCACTTTTTATGACACAAGGGATGCACTACTGCAAGGGTTAAAGTCAGGAGAGTTAGATGGCACATTAAAGGATGTCTTCACAGTGAGCTCCTTGATTAAGGACCTGAATGATTCCGAGTTTGAAGTTTCCAAAACAGTGTCCAAATCGTTTCATTACGGCATTGAGCTCACGGGAGAGGCGAGACACTTATTAGAAGACTTCCAAGAATATTTGAAGCAAAAACCTTTTCTCGCTTTCCTGGACAGTTCTTCCTCAGAAACCACTCCAACAGTTTCTGATAAGGAGGAAGCGATAGAGTTCTTTGATCCAGAGAATTCCTTTTACCAACAAGCTGTCAAGGTAACTGGCTTGATTTTCGTTGTATTCGCGACCAGTGGCCTCGTTTATCATCTAACACAAGTGTGTTTAAAACGTAGAAAAGGTAAGACTCCAGAAGAGTAATTGATCACAAAACATTTTCAGTAAAATATTTTCAATTAAAACACAATAAAAAAAAATAAAAAAATAAAAAATAAAAACCGCGTTTAAGAACCCAGTGGTTTAAGAGCCTGCTGGCAGAAATTTTCCATTTCAATACCCAAAATACAAAAACCTCGAGAGGCAGGTTCAAGCAGGTTCTTATATGTGGGTTACAGCTAAATTATTATTAACATTTTAGCAAAGGAGTGTGACTTTGAGATTACAAATGGATATTACAAGAAAATACACAGTACAGTTGAGAATAAATGCTGCATATTTTAAGCCAAGGCCAAGTTTATATATTTTTCTGGTACAATCAACGACTATAGCTCCTTCAGCTCATAGAAATTAAGAAACTAATTAAGAACCTACTTAGCCTAAATTGCCAATTTACATCAAAATACATAGAAGAACGTATTTTGCCAGACCTCAAAAAATGAAGCCTCTCACGTGTGGGTTTTTACTGTATATTGTTCCTACATGCACAACGTTTCCGCTCGCTTCATAATCCTTAACGCGCCATGAGGACGATTTCATCACAGTGGTACGAGTGAACCCAGTAAATGCTTACTTTAAAATCACTGTCTTCACAGGCCAGTTTAACGAGCCTCAGCTAAAGCCAGTTGTGATCAAAGCAGAGATGAGGCAGCTTCTGGAAGAGTTTCATATCAGAATGCAGCGAACATATTGTGCTCTTAAGATTAAACACAGACGCGAGCTCTTAAAACTCAGAGACAGAAGAACAATCCGCGTTCTCGTTGAGCACATTCATCGTGGGAAGTATACTTTAGAGCAACAAGTGTAGTAACAAGTGGATAATCTTCCTTGAACAATGACAAAGGAAAACAACAGTCTAACACTGTCGGTAATCAACTTTGACGCAGGAGAGCAGAGTAACTGGTAAATACGAAATGGGTTTATCGCCATGGCAGCCATTTTGTCGACTGTTGCCCTCTCGCGAAATACCCGCATGAGCGCAATTGCCACATGGGACCATCGACTGACAGACTGACCGAGCGGGTGGATTTTTTCTTCCGCAACTAACTGCTATAGCTCCTTTTAGGTACGCTATCACTCGTTAAAAAGCGCGGAGTGCCACGAACTTATCTCGTCCCTCCCAGTCACTTTTCGTCAACTGCTCCCTGCGATAAAAAACGACTGCCAAATGTCTTTCAAGCATGTCATGGATTTATGTCAGATAACTGTAACCACATGAAAAAATCTCGAATGTTGAGATAAGGTACAACGTACATTGAACCTATACATTGCGTAATAAATTTCACGATTGTAAAGAAATCGCTAAAAAATTAAAGACCCTCTAATAAAAATCCTAGCGAAATTTAAACACGCGAAATTTAACACCCATGTAGAAAATTCAAATCACAGAAAAAAATGATTAACATGTAATAACAACATTTACAGGACATGTACTATTAACTGGTTTTAACTGGTTTTACCATTTTTTCTCGCTTAGCGCGCAAAACAAGACACTAAGCAACATTGAAATACAATTTAATGAATTTAAATACACGAATTCCATTGCTTCATTCCATCTTCAGCACATAACACACAAGTACTGATCACAATACAAATAGCCTAGAATCACAGATTACCTTATAGTGATAATCCTACAAAACATTACTAACTCCGCGATCACTGTCAAAATTTACAAACTTTAAACGCCATTTAGCAGGTATTTAGTATCCATGTCTTGTTTTGTTCGTTAAGAGCAGAGGGGGAGGAGTAAAAATGCAAAACGAATAATTTTAAAATTCCTAATTTAAATGATTACATACTCCCCCTCTGGGTCTGTGGTCGATCAGTCCCGAAATTAACTTTGGAAGATCTAAGTTATACATCAAAATCGATTGTGAATAATTTATTTAATCTGGACTAAATTTATGATCTAGTGTAAAGAATAAATTACAAAACCATTACTAACTCCAGTGTGCCATTCACAACAATTCCAGGACCTACTTTGGCACGAAACTTTGAAAACACACATTGCTAACTAACCACTCAACTAGCCCAAGTTATTGTAAGCATAATCTCAAATTATACAAGAAAAATAATAAAGCTACACTTAACTTTAAATTTTTCTCTCAGGCGGGGCGGGAAAACAAAAACCAAGGCAGCTCGGAAACCTTTAACTGAGCCCGTGCTATTGGTCAGAGACAGTCGCTAAGCAACGTAAATTGCTCGACTCGGTCATGCGTGCTCGCGCCAGTTTCTGGTTGTAATCGGGAGTGTTCGGGGATTACGAGGATTTCCGACGAAACGTACTCGTTACGCTGACTATGCATGCAGCATGCCAGGGGGATATCC
Organism: Orbicella franksi; assembly: GCF_964199315.1. Taxonomy (NCBI): domain Eukaryota; kingdom Metazoa; phylum Cnidaria; class Anthozoa; order Scleractinia; family Merulinidae; genus Orbicella; species Orbicella franksi. Next base: position 31,407,893 of record NC_138151.1, read on the forward strand.
TGAGCTGTACGCAATAGGGAGTAGTTTAAGCAAACCACAACGGCAACGGAAACGGCAGCGTCACTAATAAAAAGATTTTATGAGCAGTAAAATGGCTGTACACGTGCGTTGTAATTCTTGGTACATTTCTTTGCCGTTCGCTACAAAACAAGAACGTGAAATGACCACACTCCTCATAATCTACAGAATGTGAATCAAGAAGGCCAATTTTTAACATCTCTTTTCGAACTTCACCTCTGTCTTACATATTCAGTTTTGGGGTAGTTTTGACAGTGATAGACAAACTGAATGAGTCTAGATTCTCTCGAGACTCGTAGTTTGAATATAAATTCATTTTTATAACCCAAGTTGCCCTTGGCGTTGCCGTCGGGTTTGCTTAAACTCCTAATCACTCACTAACGACAACATAATCTGACCAAGAATTTCGAACAATCTGAATACGACGCAAATCAATGGAACGCTTATTGTTTCACTTAGGGTAATTATATCGTTCCTTATATTAGTTTCCATTTTGTCCAAATAAGAAGTGTACATGAAGCCAATATCAGTTGTCCGTATTTAAAAGAAGAGATGGAATTTCTAGTCCTCCAAAGATCGGAAAGCCTGCTGCATTTGTTCACTGAGTTCTGCAAAGTCCGCTTTGATCTTTCTCTCGCCATCTTTGCTAGGGTCCTGGAAAAGAAGAAAACAATGTCTGTGAAGGACTGGGGCGACTTGCTTGCGGGAGAGAGTTCATACAACAATACCCGAGTGTTGGAATGATGAATAGAAGCATATAATGTTAATTATTTCTGTCTCATAACAAACCATTACGAAGTATAAACCTCACCAGTCATTTAGAAATGAGGAGGATAAGTCCCAAGCCAAAAAATGAAAAAGGAAAAACGAAGAAGACTAGAAGAAAAATTGTTTTATTCTCTTGCGGGCGCGCGCGTTGCTTCAACAAACTCAGGACATGGCAAATATCAAATTCCCTAAAGAGGAAGCACGGAACAGATTTTAATTTCCAGTTGCCTTCCTCGACGATATGCCACTACGTTATCGTTTCCAATCAAAGACCAACATGTATGAAACACTGAATTCCCTTGAACATTTCAGTCAATTTTGCCGCATGTTGCTAGAGAAGATTTGACTTCGCTTTTGCTCTTGGTAAAATGAGCCTTAAACAGGTAGTGGTTGTAGACAGAGCATTGGTCTGGCGACTTAGATTATTTCTTAATCATGTTTGATAAAAGGTCAGGTATGTAGATATATGGCTTGAAGGGCAAACGTTGTTTGATTTTCTCACACGTTTCACGACTACTGTCCCTTCAAAGGTAAGATACTGGTCTGCATTGCGTTCTCAGTTGAAACATAAGCAGTAATTTTGCTGATCTGTTAACAATGCAGTAGTTTAAGAACTAAACCATTAAACTGATCATAATCACCATCATATAAGCCCTAATGTGACTGACCTTAAATTTCATACTTGACAACTGGTAAATAATCTGCCCCATATTTTCCTTAATCACCGCCCACGTGATCTTGTTATCAGACTGAGCCGTTGTCTCTACAGCGTGCCGAGCCATATCGTAAAACGCTACAATGTTCGACAGCATGCCGACTGTCTTGTAAAACGGACAATAACGGTCATATGACGAGTAGCCGTTCTGCTGTAAGAAGTCATCCTTGATCAGCTTTGCTACTTCAAGTGTTATCTTATCTGACTCGGCCAATGAGCCCTGAAGGAAAAAAAAAAGGGAGTTAATATCATTACAGGGGGAGGGGAGGGATGATAGAGTTTTTCAGTTCAACAGCTTCAACCTTGGGTATATTATCACCTCTCGTTGATACGGTAGTAATGTTATTTTTTGATTATATTGTGATACGTTTTAAGACAGGAGTCAAGAGTTCAATAGCCTGTTCCAGGCGTTCGATTTTTGGGGAAGCAGCGCAAAAAAAAAGAAAGGCGAGAGAAAGAAATCAAAAGGACAGGAATGAAAACAGGGAAGCACTTTCTCTCAGCACTTTCCTCGTTGCTCTAAACTGAATGCCAGAAACAAGCAAAGAGTTTGTAAATTCAACTAAGAGTTTGAAAATAGTTTGTAAGATTGGTTGGCGGAGAAGCTCTACAACCGAAGCCTAGTTAGCTTATTTTCTTGATAATAACAATGAACAATCGTATAACCTTTCCCACAAGCTGTACAATCTCAGATAAGTCTTCCTCTTCTTGCAAGATTTCTTTGACCTGATAAGCAGACAACATAAACTGTGAATGTCAAGGCTGTAATTTAAATTTTGAATAACGAACTTCTTATCACACAGGCTGAGAGAAGCTAACATTCTAAGAACATTATATAAAAAAACCAGTCTCAGAGATGAAAGTGGACTAAGCGTAGCCTCAGTCCTCTATTCTATTTCACTAACATTGAAAAAAAACAAAAGTTTTTTTAGGTAAGTGCGCAGGTCCGGAAGGAGTGTTCCGGGATCATGCCCTCGTCGGGATTATTGTGTTGAGTTCTCATAGTGCTTCTCTCCACCCAGATGTATAAACGGGTATCAACTACAGTTGTAATTGAATGTCGGGGGCAACCTTGCGATGGAATAGCATCCCATCCAGAGGGGGAGTAGACATATTTGTAGTCACTGCATATACTGCCAAACCGGAGACTCAGCAAGTTAACGACACTTAAACAATACTTTACTTTTGTTCTGAGCGCCACAAATTCTGGATAGTTTTTCTCGTAGAAATCATCCAACGCTCTCATGTATTTACTGTGACTGATCAGCCAGTTGATGGACGGAAAATGCTTCCTTTGAGCAAGTTTCTTGTCCAAGCCCCAAAATACCTGAATTACAAAATAAACGATCAAACATGAATTCTCCTAACAGTTTTACGGCTAGACCTCTTAATGTCAGTACTGAGAACTTGTGATAAGCTCCAAACAGGCACGTACAAAAGCAGAACGCAAAATCGCACGGCGTTGAAGAAAGCAAAAAACAAGTCACTTTTATAACGTCGTGTGTAATAAATCTCTTCCTAACCAAGCTTGCTCGGGACTGCACTGGGAAAATGTCGGCGCTCGGTCTTTTTGGTACGTGCTGTGAAGACCTTGCGCCGATATTCCCTCAGTGCGGCCACCACACTCGGTTTATGAGATATATTTTTTGTGCGTAGTGTGCTTAGAGTTTAAGTCTAAATCCTAAGTTTAGTGCTCATAACCGAAGCAGATAAGGTAGCATTGCTAGAGCATTAGCTATTAACTACTCAATTCCCCATTTCCTTTTTCACAAACCTGGACAATACCCAGCGTAGCAGAAGTCACGGGGTCTGAGAAATCTCCACCAGGAGGGGATACTGCGCCGACAATTGTCACACTTCCCTCCCTCTGTGGGTTTCCGAGGCATTGAACACGACCTGCGCGCTCATAGAACGAAGCCAGTCGGGCACCAAGGTATGCTGGGTAACCACTGTCTGTAAATATGACGGTCACGTGTAAGACTGACGTGTGTACAACAGAACCCCATATAACGACCCTCCTTACAAGAAGTCCTCGGTATAATAACCGATTTTCTTTTCAGTTCGGGCGAAATGACTAACTCTAAAACTTATGGACCAGAAACCTAACGAACTTATTTTCTAAGCCCTTGAGAATTCATTATCTTAGAGTTCCTCTGTACTGCAAACAGCGTTCTTCAACGCGCGAGAATCTTAGTCTTTATTCCTAAGATGACTTCAGAAGGCTAAGACTCATTTTAAAAATGAGGCAACTTTATCCTTCATGTGTCGTACTTTCATTTACTCATCTCATTAATTCAATTGACAAGATGAGTGTTGTAGCTTCATTATCATTAGTTTGTCGTCAAAGACTACTCATTCCCGCAAACGAGTGGGAATTAACTTGCTTTCCTCGTAACGCTACCCCATACTTCCACTGCGCGTTTTGTTTTCTTGACACGGTGCAATAACCATCAATCCCCCATTCTTCTTCAAAACATACATTATAATTATCATGAGAGACTTCTGAAGCCGTTCTGTACCTGCGGGCATTTCTGCCAGTCGACCAGAAATCTCACGAAGAGCTTCGGCCCAACGAGACGTGGAGTCAGCCATCATACTCACGTGATAACCCATGTCGCGGAAATATTCCGACAGCGTGATACCTGTAAGACAGGAAATACTGGTTTAGCTGGTATTGGAGTTCAAGAGTATGATGGTAAGGCCATTCCACATGAGTATATTTCTATCAGAAGGCAGATACTTCCGTACATGTAAATACGTTTACACAACATGAAGAGGATTTTTTATGCCTTTCCCGAGCGGAAACGGAAAACGGAAAACCTGGCTGCAGTGACCAGGAGACTGGAGTTACCCACTCTAGTAGTCCATCAGCTTACTACGTTATACCTGTATAAATTGAAGCTTCTCTGGCAGCTACAGGCATGTTGGAGGTATTGGCGACCAAAGCTGTACGCTTCATAATGGACTCTGTTACTCCTCCAATCTCAACTGTTAGCTGCAAAACAAAATACAGCTTTTACCGTCTCGTTATGACATGTAATGAAACAGGCTCATTCCAGTCATCAAGGACGAGAAAATCGTGTTTGTTTAGTCCTTTGAGGCGAGCAGCGTTGTATCAGTCAGTGGATGCATAAAGAAAGAAATTTGTGCAAGTGCTTGTGGGAGCATTCAGGAAGACGGTAAATCAGGACCAGATTACATTAAAAAAAAAAGATTGTCTGTGCTGCGAATCCTAACTTTTTCTCGAATTCAAATCGATTGCAATACATGTAAAAATAAGAACAGAGGTTCTCATGCTAGAAAAGACTGAAATGAAAAGAAAACCATGCATTTCTTACAACATGGTTATACATGCACTATTGTTCTTACACATCTATGTCACAATGAAAACTAGTTAAGGAAACTTTATACGTAAGAGGAAATCTGGGGCGAGTCTGATCTCGCAGTCGTTTCTGGGAATGCTACGGGGGACCACATAGCCTCTCGTCTTTCATTTTGTCCCTAGAAACGGTCCCACAAGCCATTGCGAGATGACACTTTCCCCAGGTTTCTTCTCATTTCTTAAGTGACAAATTTGAATCCCAATCAGAGAAAATATTGAACAGACACCAACTTCCTTGACACAATTAGCGATATAATGAATTCCAAAGGCGCACTTACCTCTGGAAAATCTCTTAATACTTCAGACATCTCATTTCCTCTTTCTCCACATCCTACATAGATAATGACGTCAGAGTTGGAAAACTTGGAGAGGGACTGGGAGATAACAGTTTTGCCACAACCAAAGGCTCCTGGGATAGCTGTTGTTCCTCCTTGAACACACCTGTGGTATGGCAACAACCATTCTTTCCTTCGTTAATGAGCAGAAACAACCACTGCTTAACAACAATTTCCCTTTATCGCTAAAATAAAAACTAAAATAGCTTTAGTTTACTCACGGGAAAAGAGCATCTAACACTCTCTGGCCTGTTAACAGAGGATAGTTAGCGGCTAGCTTTTCTGCCACAGGTCTCATTTGTCTCACAGGCCAAATCTGAAACAGTAATTTATTTTATCAAGCATACAAAACAATAAACGTTATGTTACATACTGCCGAGATAGAGGGGGTTATGGGAATTGCTAGAAATCTAAAACTCATGCCTGATGCAATGTGCTTTGCTTTCAAGACACAGTTGGCCATTTCAAGTTTACCTACAGTATATCATACAGTACCAGGGTATGTTTCACATGTAGTGACTAGAAAAGAAAAAAAAAATTAAAAACTGCTCCTTGAAGCATGAAATCCATTTTAAGAGCCATTGTTGAACTTGAATTACCTTGTCTATCTATTGACAGTGGTACAAGGCCTTGCAAGTGACTTCCATGAAGTTCTTATTTGTTGCAAACAACTATCTCACACTCTCCTCTACACCAAATTAATACACAGATTAATGTACTCATTAGTGGTACATCCTAAGCAACATAATATTGATTTAGTGAACATCATACAATGGTGGTATATACTTGACAGACATATACTCGACATGACAGACAGCTCCATGGCAAGTCACTGCCTGGACAGACATACCTGCAACATAGTATGCTGTGATTTTTCTCCATCAAACTCTGTTTCCAACACAACATCCTAACGAATGAAACAATTTTGCAGAACTTTAAATTCACTTATTTGATATAAATGTACATACATCCACATATTCCCTTTGGAGTGATTACATGTAACATTCAAGACGTAATTTGACCATATTAAAAGACCACCCACTGCAATTCGCAAATTGCTAACGCAATTCACAAGTTAACAATTAATATTTCAGTCTCATTGTTTTTCAAGCTTGTAGATAATATCTTCAGTCAAACAATTATTTGACTTCACTAAACCCCCTTTGAAAAAGTGGCAGTATTATTAGGGGCAAAACATTCTCGTGAATGTTCAACATTCATTATTTTGTTGAATATGTATCAGAATTATGTGTACTTTTCAATAATTTTGGGCCATATCTAAAAGGAATGTCAAAGTGCCCCTGCTTCTAAGACAACAATCTGCACCACTGTGTTAAATCCCAACGGTGATCAAAATGGAATTTCTCATCACAATACCAACACATTATCAGCAGGCAAGTGATGAGAATAGAGAAAACCATCAACTGAGTGACACTGTCTTGATGTAAAACCAAATTCTCAAAACTTTTGACCAAACTTTATGGCTAACAGTAAGATGAATTGATGTTTTGAACTTTGGGACTGAAAAGGTTAGGAAGAAATCTATCCTCTTTTCTCAAACATTTTCTACAAATCTTAAAGAAGCACACCAGGCTGCTACTTACAGTAACACTGTAGTTTCCTGGGGGTGCTATGTATGTGACTGTTCCCCGAGCCTTTGGGTGAAGTGCAAGTCGGTGCTTCAACAACGTATTTTCATGTACAATACCAAATATATCTCCCCCAGTCATGTGGTCTCCAATCTAAATATAAACAAAAACAGGACAGTGTTACAGGAGCAGAGCTAGGACAAAGGTTGGGACTCATTGGTCTGCAATGTGTGCAGAGTCCCAGATGCACTGTAATTCATTGCTCTCTGAATTTATTTTGTTGTAGATCAATGATCTGGGTCAATGATTGAAAACACATTTGCCTAATTAATTTGGCCAGCTTATATATTTAATGTTAATATTTTGTTTCTTATGGCAAGCTTCTTTGAAAGATAACTGATAGCTGAACTGATGGTGGAAACACATATGAATATAACACTGTGATAATGAACATTATAACATTGTGTACATGTGTCCTGCCTTTGTCCGGTCTTGTTTCTAAGTTCAAGGTTCAAGTACAAAGTGCACAACTGTGTAATCAGAGTCAGTTGCTAATTGCTAATTATCATACAAGCCTGTGCGTGGTAGGTACAACAATAAACAACAACAATCAATAAACACAGTGCAATGAATGCAAACAAACAACAAACTGAAGAAACATTTTTGCAAAAATATTGTAACTATTTTAAGTTGGATTTAGTCTGTACATACTGGTACCTACAAAGATGTCTTGAGTTCATAGATGTAGGTTTCACATAAGCTGAATAAGGAACGCACCTTGAATCCTTGTGGCTGGTAATCCCACATAATACTTTGACTAAGAGCTTCAGTGTTTACACCACGAGGAATGTAGATACTCTGCGTCATTTCGTTAATGTCCTACCAAAAGAAAATATAAAGATACAAAGCACTGTGAACTCTATGATACAAAAAGCTTTAAATTTCAATCTAATTGGGGAAACAGGAACACTCATCCGGGAGATCAGGAGATTCCCTCTACCCAGAAGATGTACAATGTATTCCCTTAAACAACCCTGACTATCAAATGTTTCTTAGCCATTATTGAGACCTAAATTACATGTAGATTTTGACCATTCTTGGGAGTGAAGTTTATACATATAAGAACATGTACTGTACTGATTAAACTGCACTCAATCATACCTTAAGTGGTCTCTGAATTCCATCAAAAATGCTTCCTAAAATGCCTGTGAAGAATTAAAGCATTACAGGTTGAATTAGTAATGCATGCACATTTTAGCTTATAACATGAAATGGTCAATGTACAGTACTTCAGCATAACAGAAATCAAACAATGTCTATTGACTACACAAGGAAGAGCAGGAAAGCAAACTCTCTCACTGAAACTTAAGACAAAGCTGAGAACTGATTATTTCCCCATCTGGCTAACCTTCTAACCTGGTCAATAACTGTTCAATAAGCAATATGTCAAACACCAAAGACTCTCTTTGACCACATTTGCCAAACACCAAGGAGAGAGTTGAAAATATGGCGCATAGCGGAGTATTTTCAATTAACTTCAAAGTGTTTGGTACTGCGGTCAAACACTGTCTCGAGTATTTGATATATCTTCTCAATTGAGACTAAAGCTAAGGAGAAAACAGTAGAAATAAAAAAATTTTGGAATAGTCTATGCTAAGTAAGATGATATATCCAAACACTGTCACGGTCATGATTTCCTTTGTTTAAACTTGATAAATTATTACTGAGTTTGAGAATACAGTTTATAAAATAGCAGATGCAAAAATAAAATGCTGAATTGCAAGGTGTTAATTTAAAAATGACAAACAATTTGAGCAGCTGACATTCATGATCATGCAAAATAAACTTGAACCAGTGGAAAAAAAATAATAATAATAAAAAAAAACCTCCTTTCAAATGATAAAACACTTCCTGAATTCCCTCATTCTTAAAAGAAAAGTACTTATCACAGCATTACGTTTGGCAAAACACAACTTGGAAAAGGGACCCAAAAATGTGCAAAATGTCTTTGGAAACCCTCAAGAATGTTTGGGTCTTTGAAAATCCTGGCACTCCCTTGATAAAAAATCTCACAACATGACTCGGAAAACACCAGTGGCAGGTACAGGAAATTGCTTAACAGACATTTCTCATTATATATTAACAATGACACAAAATGTCATGTACTGTACAAAGCATACATTGTACCTGGACCCAGTTCAACTGAGAGAGGCTTCCCAGTCCTAAGAACAGGATCACCAACTGTCACACCGGCTGTAGACATCACCCATCAAGGAATAAAATAACTGCTTCTTTTCTTTACTGCCGTTTGTTCATATTATTGTAATATGTACATTAACCCTACATGTACAGGTGACTGTCATTCCGAGTACATGCATGTATGCCTGGCACCTTCTTATACAATGTCTGAGTAATAAATTCTAAACCAAAACACTTCTGCAGTGATTCTTGAGAGAAAAGAGACATGTCTTATGGGAAACGATCTCGTGAGACAATATATGTAGGTGGTAATTTACTTTTGAGCAGTACTGTAGCAGAGAACCTCAGAAAATCTGCATTATCCATTTGTGAAAAGATTGTGATTTGGGTTACAGGAAGAGAGATCAATCTATCCCTGTTTAATGTAGTTGCAGCTAGTCTATCCAGATTTAGATATGACAAAAAAAAAAAGAATTTTTACAGGGAACTTGTCGTTGCTTAAACTTTTAGACCTCAAACTGTTAGTAGAAAAAATTCTGTTAACTTGAAAAATCATTTTGTTTCAGGGAGGGTGGAGGGAGATAATATTCCTAAATATTCACATGACTAATATCTGTGAAATATAATCTTATTCAGGTATGTAACATGTACATTGGATACAAGTTTCCTCATATACTTGGATCGTTGCCATGTCACCTTCCAGACGAATAATCTCCCCTACCAGTTCACTGTGACCTACGCGAACCTGTACAAAAAGAAGAGTTTGAAATTTGCTGTCACTGTTTGCAGCTCAGCAACCCATATCCATCCTGGCCAAACATGTTACATAAATACTGTGTACAAATGTATGTCAATGTTATGATACTGTAATGCAAAGTGAAACTTATCTGGTTTTGCAGGGTGCTACAAAAGTAGCGGAATGACTTGTAGTCATTACCGACTGACACATCATCCACTGACACTATTCACTTGACTCTGAAGATGCCTTCTGCTCAGGTTGTTGATATGTCAGTCACCAACAGTAGACAAGACGAACTACTGATACTCCTTGTTTCACACCATTTACTATTGTAGTTTACACAGTTTTGTTATCACAGGTTGTCATACAGGCAAGGACTAATGACTGTTTTTTTTTTTTTGCTTATAATAAACTTTTAGAAGGTCCTTATTGCCATAAGTGGATCCAGACAAATTCAAAATCCACTAATCAACAAGACTAATAAACAAGGTCAATATTTGAACATCTGGAGAATGGTTTCATTGAGCACTACGGTTTTTATCACTTTTCAAACATACTTGTACATGTACAGCTGCCAAAAATAGCAGCGCAAATGAAAAATCCTAGATTGTTAATTTAACAGTAGCTAATCACATTGTGAGAATCAGTTTCTATGGTTGGGGTGCTGAGACTAAGAGCTGGTTGTTAACACTATGTATCCGTAAGTTGCCATCCAGTGGACAAGTGTTGCAAGAAAGGGGAAGGGAACCAAAAAGCAAATAGTGCAGGTACACTGTGGGGAGTTAGATTAAGAAGGGGTGGGAAGTCAGATTCTCAAGGTGGTAAGAACTAGGAGCAGCAGGGGAAAGTTTTAAAAGAATCCATGGTACTTTACAACAAAACAGCAGCTACAATTAGGGATGGCAAATGGTCCTTCAAAAATCATGGATCTCGCAAAATTTTCACTGAATTTCATGGGTCTAGCAGTCTTGTTTATTTAGCGGTTATGTGTGTCTCGCAGTCTTGATCTTTTTCACAGAGCAGTCTCGCAGTCTCAATTTTTTTCAAGGCTATGAAAGTCTTGCAGAACCAATTTGTTTAATTTATTTTTATAAGCTTACTAAATGACGTATGAAAGTCTTAGAACCTGAACGTCTCGAGCTTGCATTTAAAACATGTTGAAGCCTCAGTCTCGTAATTGAAGAAGTCAGCATGTCTCGGGCTTGCAAAGAAAAATGCTAGTCTTGCCTTCTCGCAAAGTCTCAGATTGACCATTCACCACCCCTACAGTTGGAAACCATTGTTAAGGAAGGGGTGGGAACTGGGACTTGATGGGAAGGAGGAAGTTCATACCCCTCCCCCCCTCCCCCCCCACTACCACTCCCCACTCAACAGACCCCCTTCCCTTCCGGGAAAGTGACGTACGAGAGCCACACTGTACTGTAGGTGGCACATGCATATGCACAACTCTAGATCTAAGAAAATTCTGACTTCTCTCTTCATGCATAATTATGCAAGACGAGTTTGGTACTTCAAAGGACTTCAGGCTTTATTTGAATGAGTGAGTTTATGTAGATATAAATATTGACAACCCACAATCGGTTCAACATGACATAACTTAACTTCACTAGTAGTCAGTGACTTACATGTGAAGAAAGCTTTACTTTCGCTTAAATTTCCACTCACCAATTCGTACATAGCGGCTCCACTCATGTTTTCCGCTGTCACCACTACAAAAAAACAAAAGTAGACCGATATATTCATTCTAATGGGATATATGAAAACTGGAAAGGAAGAGTTGAGGAATTGCGATGCATATTAAATTAACTGGAGAGGTTTGATCTTACCGGGTCCTGACACAGCGAAGACATATCCAAACTTGCTCTCCTTCTCCTGATCCTTGATTTTAGGAAGTTTATTCGCGAGATCCATTCCTCCAGCCTGTGTAAAACAGAGCGATTTTCAAAATCAAGTTCAATTTAATATTCTACGTAAATCAAGAGATAAGACACAACGCAGGTTCACCCACCATCTTGGAAATGATATAATAGTCACGTGGGTACCTTGAGATCGAAAAGTCGCTGGTGCCCAGTGTTTTTCGTTTTCCTTTCTCTCTGCAAAACATGGCGAACTTTGTCGGGGTGACTTATCATGTCCTAGTCGCTTTTTTACTGAAATTTGCTCTTCAATATAACATTGCAGCACAGGGAAACAGTGAAGCTACCCCAGCTATCCAAGTGACAGTTACGAGTTCGCAGTCTGCGGCAAGTTTGTCGTCTGTTTCACCCACCAAGACAACAGCTATCAAAAATAATTCTTCAGGAGATATTGATTGGTCAGATTTACAATGCCCAGACGGTGTTCGATGCCGTGATCTTGGGGCTTCTTGTATTCAGTGCGAATTTAATTACTCATGTATTTACGGGAAAGACGTTGAAGTACAATGTAAAGCAATTAGCTCAATTAAATGCACGGTAAGTAAGCGTTACTCTATTAAGCTTAAGCTTACATGTATTTTTAATGTTGTAACTTAATTAAGTTTGAGCTTAACTATGTACATGTATGTTCACGTACAAACTTATAAAGCAAAAACAGTCAAATTTTGTTCTGACTAAATATTCTTGACAATTCTCCCACAAGTTTTGTAAGTTGGGAAAATAACAAAAATAGCTCGAAACATCTGATTTCCATGGTCAAGAATTTGTATCAAAAATTAATAGTACCATTACTGCACTGGATTGTGAGTAAGCTTTTATCAGTTTTCCAGTTTATTATATGGCTAAGTCTTTGAGTAATGTAATAAATTCTTTGTTGACCAAGTTTGTGGGGTAACGATTGCTGGATATTGGCCTCGTTCTCATCTTTGTATGTGTTTATGGACCTCGAGTCCATCTTGGTCCATAAACACTTCAAGAAAGAACTTGGCCAGTATATATATCCAGCCATCTTTATTTCAATTTATCTTATGGTAGGAGAAAAAATAAGGAGGTTAAAAATCAAACTTCATCAGCAGCAAACTAAAACAAATTTACACCCAAGGACAATAATAAAATTACTGTTGTTTCTGTACAGGGTTCTCAGAGTTTTAAGAGGACATTAAACTGTAGATACTGTTATCAAATGAATCCTGATAACTACATTTGCAAGAAGCAGTCAGGATGTAAGGTAAATATCTGGTCATTATTTCAATTAACAGACTTTACAGTCACTGTGACAGAGGTAGTTTACATCGAATTTACCGTTAGTATGAGGACCATTCTTAGTTTGTATTAAGCAAACAGGTCAGGTCCATATGGGAGACTGAATGCAGTGAGGTCTGTGCACACAGCCGAGGTCAAGATTCTCCCATACAGACATACTAAGCTCGGTTAATAAGATGTTGATGATATGGCAAACAAGAGAAATTTACTTTGTTTAATGAAATTGGTTTGTACTAAATGATGTTTTGCTTGCTAACAGCAATGAGCTGAACTTAAATCTGCCAAAGTTTGCTCGCCCTCTTTGCGTTCTTTTCACTTCCAAAATATGAATATTTTCTGGAACTAATATTTTTAGAAGAAAACAGTCAATATTTTTGTATTTTAGTTTGCAACTTTTTTACTGCAAAATGTAATTGGTCTAGATGCCGGTCTAGATAGGAGAATCTACACCACCGTCACTATTGATTTCAGCCAATCAAATTCATGAATTTGGTAGTTCCCAGTCCTTGTGAGACACAGCCATGTAATAAAGGTTGAATTAATCAGCCCTAAGTCTCAAGTGACAGAATATATCAGGCACAGCAAGTGGCTCTGCAGAATAACAGACTAGTGGTGTTTAGGGTGAGGGTTAGGGCTGCTTTGAATGTAGCTTTGAAAAAGTCAAGACATTAAAAATTACATGGGATCCATTGAATTCAAGATGGGAATTCATGTCACTGTTTTTGTTTGTTTTGTTTGGAATAGGTAGTGTCCAGTCCCCAGGAAAGATATCAAACAAACTGTACTGTAAAAGACAATGTACTCTGTCTTGGTAAGTTTACATAAAAAAGATGTCATTTATTGACTCTCAGGCTAAAGGAACTATTATAATAATATTATTATTGTTTATCAACACCAGTCGTGACCTG